>NC_084986.1:72500-102500 GCF_963691925.1 Scomber scombrus | reverse complement strand
TAGTACTATCAGTAGTAGTAGTAGTAGTAGTAGTAGTACTATCAGTAGTAGTAGTAGTAGTAGTAGTAGTACTATCAGTAGTAGTAGTAGTAGTACTATCAGTAGTTGTATTGGTACTATCAGTAGTTGTAGTAGTAATATCAGTAGTAGTAGTAGTAGTAGTAGTACTAGCAGTAGTTGTAGTAGTACTATCAGTAGTAGTAGTAGTAGTACTATCATTAGTAGTAGTAGTAGTACTAGCAGTAGTAGCACAGTTGCAGTAGTAATAGTAGTTTAAATACCGTTAGTAGTACTATAAAGCAGTTGTAGTATTAATGTAGTACTGGTTTAAGTCCCGCCCCCTGTCCTGCTGTCCTAGACTCTGATAGGCTGGAGCACCAGCTGGAGGAGGCGGTCACACTCAGACAGGACTACGAGAGCTCCGCCTCCAAACTGAAGACCCTGGACAGACAGGTGAAGACCCTGAGACAGGAGAAGGACGACGTGCACAAGGTATCATTACTACTACTAATACTACTACTGATACTACTACTACTAATAATACTACTACTACTACTGTTAGCAGTAGACAGGTGACACAGGAGAAAAAGAGTAGAAAACACCGTCATTATTCTCCTGTAGTCACTATTTTCTCCTCCTCCCTCTCCTCCTCCTCCTCCTCCTCCTCCTCCTCCTCCTCCTCCTCCTTTTCTGTGAGCAGCAGCTGGTGGAGTCTTTGGAGCGTCTGAGGAGTCAGTCGAAGGAGCTGAAGGAGGCGCACTCTCAGAGGAGGTTGGCCCTGCAGGAGTTCTCAGAGCTGTCGGAGACGATGGCCGACCTGCGCTCCTCCAAGCAGCGTCTGTCCCGTCAGCTGAGAGACAAAGAGGAGGAGACGGAGCACCTCCTGCAGAAGATGGACACCATGAGGCAGGAGATTCGCAAGACCGAGAAGAGCCGCAAGGAGGTGAGACTCCTCAGGACCTCCTTCAGAATAATCTCCATAGATTTAATAAGTATTTGTCAGCGTGTGTGAGCAGCTGGTGGTTTGTAAGTGACGTCATCGCAGCGTTCAGGGTTCAAACAGCTGACCCTAAGCCCTTCAGTAAGGAGGGTTCGATACCCAGCTGGAGCCTCGGTGAGGACTCTGTACAGCTGATCAAATCCCTTTAAATTAAATCAGTTTGTCAGAAGCAGGAAATTAATTTATGTTTGAATCAGTTTGATTAAAGTTTTCTTGAAATTAAACAACTTTTTTCTTTTTGTTAGAAACTTTATAAATCAGCATGTGTTCTGTCTGTGTGGTGCAGTTCCTCCAGCTCACCACCGGGGGGCGACACACATCACTAATAAAGTCAGAGTGATCAGTGATCCATACCAGCTGATTGATTATTGATTAATGATCACTGAACACTCATTTCTTTATTAAAGTATTTAATAAGACCCTCTGACCTGGTGTCATGTGACTCTCTGACCTGGTGTCATGTGACTCTGACCTGGTGTCATGTGACTCTCTGACCTGGTGTCATGTGACTCTGACCTGGTGTCATGTGACTCTGACCTGGTGTCATGTGACCCTCTGACCTGGTGTCATGTGACTCTCTGACCTGGTGTCATGTGACTCTCTGACCTGGTGTCATGTGACTCTGACCTGGTGTCATGTGACCCTCTGACCTGGTGTCATGTGACCCTCTGACCTGGTGTCATGTGACCTGCAGCTGGAGGCTCAGCTGGACGATGTGAAGGCCGAGGCGTCGAAGGAGAAGAAGCTGAAGGAGCACAGCGAAGTTTACTCCAAGCAGCTGGAGACGGAGCTGGAGAGCCTGAAGGTCAGTGACCCCTGACCCCTGACCTGGCCCTGGTTGTTACCTGGTCTCACTGTTGTTCTGGTCTCATTGTGGTTCTGGTCTCCAGTCTCAGCAGGGTCGGGGTGTAGCAGCGGGGGGGCCAGAGTCCCAACAGGAGGTTTCCCGGCTGAAGGCGGAGCTGGATAAGAAGGTTCTGTTCTACGAGGAGGAGCTCCTGAGGAGAGACTCGGCCCACTCCTCTGAGATGAAGAACCTGCGTAAAGACCTGCAGGAGTCTGAGGGGGGCCAGCTGGCCGCCAACAAGGAGCTGCTGCAGCTCAGAGACCGCCTGGACAAGGACAAGAGGAACAGGTGAGTCCTGAACCAGCACTAACTCAGTCATATCAGACACTTTTAGTTTAGGTGAAGTGATCTTTCTCTTACATGTGGACTTTAAGGTCCAGCTTTAATGTATAGAAACTGTGTAGACACACACACACTGCAGTCTACCTGCATTAGGAGCTTCAGTCTACCTACATTAGGAGCTTCAGTCTACCTGCATTGGGAGCTGAAGTCTACCTGCATTGGGAGCTGCAGTCTACCTGCATTTGGAGCTTCAGTCTACCTGCATTGGGAGCTGCAGTCTACCTGCATTAGGAGCTTCAGTCTACCTGCATTGGGAGCTGAAGTCTACCTGCATTGGGAGCTGAAGTCTACCTGCATTGGGAGCTGCAGTCTACCTGCATTGGGATCTGCTTTCTGACTCTGGATGTGTGTGTTTATCAGTTTGATCTTTTATAGGATGTGAACATTTTAATGCTCAATAAATACATGTGTGTGTATTAATGTGTGTGTGTGTGTGTGTATAATGTGTGTATTAATGTCTGTATCTCTGTGTGTGTGTATAATGTGTGTATTAATGTGTGTATCTCTGTGTAAGTATAATGTGTGTATTAATGTGTGTATCTCTGTGCGTGTTGCAGACAAACAGAGATGGATGAAGCTGTTTCGGCTCTGAAGGTAAAATACGAGCGAGAGAAAAACCTGCTGACAGAAGAGAACCGCAAACTGACGACTGAAACTGACAAGGTGACTGTTTCCTGTGTGACTGTTTCCTGTTTGCTGTGTAACTGTTTCCTGTCTGCTATGGGACTGTTTCCTGTCTGCTTTGTGACTGTCTCCTGTCTGTTGTGTGACTGTTTCCTGTCAGCTGGCGGCTCAGAATCGGCAGCTGGAGGACGACCTGCAGGACCTGTCCTCTAAGAAGGAGAGCGTGGCTCACTGGGAGGCTCAGATAGCTGAAATCATCCAGTGGTGAGTCCCTGGGGGGGGGGGGTGTTAGTCCTGTAGTTCCTGGGGCTGACTATGGGAGGAGTATGAGTCCTGTAGTTCCTGGGGCTGACCATGGGAGGAGTATGAGTCTTGTAGTTCCTGGGGCTGACTATGGGAGGAGTATGAGTCCTGTAGTTCCTGGGGCTGACCATGGGAGGAGTATGAGTCCTGTAGTTCCTGGGGCTGACCATGGGAGGAGTATGAGTCCTGTAGTTCCTGGGGCTGACCATGGGAGGAGTGTTAGTCCTCTAGTTCCTGGGGCTGACCATGGGAGGAGTATGAGTCCTGTAGTTCCTGGGGCTGACCATGGGAGGAGTATGATTCCTTTAGTTCCTGGGGCTGACCATGGGAGGAGTATGAGTCCTGTAGTTCATGGGGCTGACCATGGGAGGAGTGTTAGTCCTGTAGTTCCTGGGGCTGACCATGGGAGGAGTATGAGTCCTGTAGTTCCTGGGGCTGACCATGGGAGGAGTATGAGTCCTGTAGTTCCTGGGGCTGACCATGGGAGGAGTGTTAGTCCTGTAGTTCCTGGGGCTGACCATGGGAGGAGTATGACTCCTCTAGTTCCTGGGGCTGACCATGGGAGGAGTATGAGTCCTGTAGTTCCTGGGCCTGACCATGGGAGGAGTATGAGTCCTGTAGTTCCTGGGGCTGACCATGGGAGGAGTGTTGGTCCTGTAGTTCCTGGGGCTGACCATGGGAGGAGTATGACTCCTGTAGTTCCTGGGGCTGACCATGGGAGGAGTATGAGTCCTGTAGTTCCTGGGGCTGACCATGCGAGGAGTATGAGTCCTGTAGTTCCTGGGGCTGACCATGGGGGGAGTGTTAGTCCTGTAGTTCCTGGGGCTGACCATGGGAGGAGTGTTAGTCCTGTAGTTCCTGTGGCTGACCATGGGAGGAGTATGAGTCCTGTAGTTCCTGGGGCTGACCATGGGAGGAGTATGAGTCCTGTAGTTCCTGGGGCTGACCATGGGAGGAGTGTTAGTCCTGTAGTTCCTGGGGCTGACCATGGGAGGAGTATGAGTCCTGTAGTTCCTGGGGCTGACCATGGGAGGAGTGTGAGTCCTGTAGTTCCTGGGGCTGACCATGGGAGGAGTATGAGTCCTGTAGTTCCTGGGGCTGACCATGGGAGGAGTATGAGTCCTGTAGTTCCTGGGGCTGACCATGGGAGGAGTATGAGTCCTGTAGTTCCTGGTGCTGACCATGGGAGGAGTGTTAGTCCTGTAGTTCCTGGGGCTGACCATGGGAGGAGTATGACTCCTGTAGTTCCTGGGGCTGACCATGGGAGGAGTATGAGTCCTGTAGTTCCTGGGGCTGACCATGGGAGGAGTGTTGGTCCTGTAGTTCCTGGGGCTGACCATGGGAGGAGTATGAGTCCTGTAGTTCCTGGGGCTGACCATGGGAGGAGTATGAGTCCTGTAGTTCCTGGGGCTGACCATGGGAGGAGTATGAGTCCTGTAGTTCCTGGGGCTGACCATGGGAGGAGTGTTAGTCCTGTAGTTCCTGGGGCTGACCATGGGAGGAGTATGAGTCCTGTAGTTCCTGGGGCTGACCATGGGAGGAGTGTTAGTCCTGTAGTTCATGGGGCTGACCATGGGAGGAGTATGACTCCTCTAGTTCCTGGGGCTGACCATGGGAGGAGTATGAGTCCTGTAGTTCCTGGGCCTGACCATGGGAGGAGTATGAGTCCTGTAGTTCCTGGGGCTGACCATGGGAGGAGTGTTGGTCCTGTAGTTCCTGGGGCTGACCATGGGAGGAGTATGAGTCCTGTAGTTCCTGGGGCTGACCATGGGAGGAGTATGAGTCCTGTAGTTCCTGGGGCTGACCATGGGGGAGTGTTAGTCCTGTAGTTCCTGGGGCTGACCATGGGAGGAGTGTTAGTCCTGTAGTTCCTGTGGCTGACCATGGGAGGAGTATGAGTCCTGTAGTTCCTGGGGCTGACCATGGGAGGAGTGTTAGTCCTGTAGTTCCTGGGGCTGATCATGGGAGGAGTATGAGTCCTGTAGTTCCTGGGGCTGACCATGGGAGGAGTATGAGTCCTGTAGTTCCTGGGGCTGACCATGGGATGAGTATGACTCCTGTAGTTCCTGGGGCTGACCATGGGAGGAGTATGAGTCCTGTAGTTCCTGGGGCTGACCATGGGAGGAGTATGAGTCCTGTAGTTCCTGGGGCTGACCATGGGAGGAGTATGACTCCTGTAGTTCCTGGTGCTGACCATGGGAGGAGTGTTAGTCCTGTAGTTCCTGGGGCTGACCATGGGAGGAGTATGACTCCTGTAGTTCCTGGGGCTGACCATGGGAGGAGTATGAGTCCTGTAGTTCCTGGGGCTGACCATGGGAGGAGTATGAGTCCTGTAGTTCCTGGGGCTGACCATGGGAGGAGTGTTGGTCCTGTAATTCCTGGGGCTGACCATGCGAGGAGTATGACTCCTCTAGTTCCTGGGGCTGACCATGGGAGGAGTATGACTCCTGTAGTTCCTGGGGCTGACCATGGGGGGAGTGTTAGTCCTGTAGTTCCTGGGGCTGACCATGGGAGGAGTATGAGTCCTGTAGTTCCTGGAGCCGACCATGGGAGGGTTGTTAGTCCTGTAGTTCCTTTGGCTGACCATGGGAGGAGTATGAGTCCTATAGTTCCTGGGGCTGACCATGGGAGGAGTATGAGTCCTGTAGTTCCTGGGGCTGACCATGGGAGGAGTATGAGTCCTGTAGTTCCTGGGGCTGACCATGGGAGGAGTGTTAGTCCTGTAGTTCCTGGGGCTGACCATGAGAGGAGTATGACTCCTGTAGTTTCTGGGGCTGACCATGGGAGGAGTATGAGTCCTGTAGTTCCTGGGGCTGACCACCGGGGGAGCTCTCAGTAACCTGTGTGCTCTTTTTTCAGGGTGAGTGATGAAAAGGACGCTCGGGGTTACCTTCAGGCTCTGGCCACCAAGATGACGGAGGAGCTGGAAACACTGCGGAGCTCCAGCCTGGGAACCAGACCTATGGTAACACACAAAAATACAAAGATTCTCACAACCATGGAACCAGTATACAGCCAGTATGGAACCAGTATAGGACCAGTATACGACCAATATGGAAACAGTATAGAACCAGTATAGGATCAGTATGGAACCAGTATAGGATCAGTATGGAACCAGTATAAGACCAGTATGGAACCAGTATGGAACCAGTATAGGATCAGTTTGGAACCAGTATTGAACCAGTATAGGATCATTATGGAACCAGTATGGAACCAGTATAGGATCAGTTTGGAACCAGTATGGAACCAGTATTGAACCAGTATAGGATCAGTATGGAACCACTATAAGACCAGTTAAGAACCAGTATGGAACCAGTATAGGATCATGTCTGTATTCTAGTCCGTAGTTCTTATGTGTTGATTGTTCTTTGACTTGCTGCCTCAGCCAGAGTCAGGAATGGCCACGCCCCCTAAGAAGCCCTGGCCTCCTATTGGTGGAGACAGGAGGGTGAGTGTGTCAGTCACTGCTTGCAGCCAATCCTGATTCATTCTGCCTCATTAAGGGCGGAGTTAAAAGGCTTGCATGGCTATTGGCTCGCATGTCTGTCTCGTCTACATCGTACTTTCAGGGACTGAGGAGGGGCAATCTGTGGCTCTGGAGCCTTTAATGGTCCCTTAAAGGAGACTTTAATGGTCCCTGAAGCAGTAAGGGTTCTCATGGTATTCTGGCCCTATTTTAGGGTCATCATATTATGTCATATAATGATGTCATGTCACCCAGTAGCCATCAGTGACATCATCGTTCACCCCACCCACTGGAGGTCACATGACTGTTTTAAAGGCTGCTCTGATTGGCTGCTCTGTTTGAATAATTTTTTGTGTCGTCCAGATAAACGACGAAATGAAGACGTCTTTTCTGTCTGTAACTGTCTCCCCCCTTGCCCCCCCCTGTCCTCCCCTGTCCCTGCCCCCCCCCCGCACCCCCCAGGACCCCCTGTGGAAGGTGCGTCGCAGTCAGAAGTTGGACATGTCTGCTCGTCTGGAGCTTCAGTCGGCGCTGGACGCAGAAATCAGAGCGAAGCAGCTTCTGCAGGACGAACTGAGGAAGAGCAAAGCTGCTAACATCGCTATGGAGAGGTACCTGTCTGTCTGTCCTCCTGTCTCTCCTGCTGTCTGTCTGTCTGTCTCTCCTCACCTGTCTTTCTGTCTGTCTGTCCTCCTGTCTGTCCTCCTGTCTCTCCTCACCTGTCTGTCTCTCCTCACCTGTCTGTCTCTCCTCACCTGTCTGTCTCTCAGTAAGCTGAAGGAGTCAGAGGAGAGGAGCAGGGACATCGGGGAGCAGATGGAAAACCTGAAGAAAGAGATGGAGGACAGCCGCTCCCGCACAGACAAAGGTGAGACTGCTCCTCCTGTATGACTGCTCCTCATGTATGACTGCTGCTCCTCCTGTATGACTGCTCCTCCTGTATGACTGCTCCTCCTGTATGAATGCTCCTCCTCCTGTATGACTGCTGCTCCTCCTGTATGACTGCTGCTCCTCCTGTATGACTGCTCCTCCTCTTGTATGACTGCTGTTCCTCCTGTATGACTGCTCCTCCTGTATGACTGCTCCTCCTGTATGACTGCTCCTCCTCCTGTATGACTGCTCCTCCTCCTGTATGGCTGCTCCTCCTGTATGACTGCTACTCCTGTATGACTGCTCCTCCTCCTGTATGACGGCTCCTCCTCCTGTATGACTGCTCCTCCTGTATGACTGCTACTCCTCCTGTATGACTGCTCCTCCTCCTGTATGACTGCTCCTCCAGTATGACTGCTGCTCCTCCTGTATGACTGCTCCTCCTCCTTTATGACTGTTCCTCCTCCTGTATGGCTGCTCCTCCTGTATGACTGCTCCTCCTCCTGTATGACTGCTCCTCCTGTATGACTGCTCCTCCTCCTGTATGACTGCTCCTCCTCCTGTATGACTGCTCCTCCTGTATGACTGCTACTCCTGTATGACTGCTCCTCCTCCTGTATGACTGCTACTCCTGTATGACTGCTCCTCCTCCTGTATGACTGCTCCTCCTGTATGACTGCTCCTCCTCCTGTATGACTGCTGCTCCTCCTGTATGACTGCTCCTCCTGTATGACTGCTACTCCTGTATGACTGCTCCTCCTCCAGTATGACTCCTCCTCCTGTATGACTGCTCCTCCTCCTGTATGGCTGCTCCTCCTGTATGACTGCTACTCCTGTATGACTGCTCCTCCTCCTGTATGACTGCTCCTCCTGTATGACTCCCCCTCCTCCTGTATGACTGCTCCTCCTCCTGTATGACTGCTGCTCCTCCTGTATGACTGCTCCTCCTCCTGTATGACTGCTCCTCCTGTACGACTGCTCCTCCTGTATGACTGCTCCTCCTCCTGTATGGCTGCTCCTCCTGTATGACTGCTACTCCTGTATGACTGCTCCTCCTCCTGTATGACTGCTCCTCCTGTATGACTGCTCCTCCTCCTGTATGACTGCTGCTCCTCCTGTATGACTGCTCCTCCTGTATGACTGCTACTCCTGTATGACTGCTCCTCCTCCTGTATGACTCCTCCTCCTGTATGACTGCTCCTCCTCCTGTATGGCTGCTCCTCCTGTATGACTGCTACTCCTGTATGACTGCTCCTCCTCCTGTATGACTGCTCCTCCTGTATGACTCCCCCTCCTCCTGTATGACTGCTCCTCCTCCTGTATGACTGCTGCTCCTCCTGTATGACTGCTCCTCCTCCTGTATGACTGCTCCTCCTGTACGACTGCTCCTCCTGTATGACTGCTCCTCCTCCTGTATGACTGCTGCTCCTCCTGTATGACTGCTCCTCCTGTATGACTGCTCCTCCTCCTGTATGACTGCTCCTCCTGTATGACTGCTCCTCCTCCTGTATGACTGCTCCTCCTGTATGACTGCTGCTCCTTCTGTATGACTACTCCTCCTCCTGTATGAGGGGGAGCAGAGTTTGAGGAGGTGACAGAAGGAGGTGACAGATGTTTGTGTGTTTCAGGTCTGAAGCTTCCAGACTTCCAGGACTCCATCTTTGAATATTTCAACACTTCACCTCTGGCTCCAGACCTCACATTCAGAGTGAGTTACACATACACATACACACACACACACACACACACACACACACACACACACACACACATACACATACATACATATACACACATACATACACACACACACACACACACCAACACACACACACACACACACACACACATCTACAGGTCATGTGATCGTGTCTCTCTGACTGCAGACCACAGATTTGGACTCCGCCCCCCAGAGGTCAGACTCGGCACCCCCCTCTCCCCTCTCGGAGCAGGAGGTTAGTCAGCTCACTTCCTCTTTAACAGCTTTTCAAAGTAAAAGTTGTTTATTAATCAGTGTGTCTGTCTACAGGAAGTTCAGTCAGTCCCAGCG
This sequence comes from Scomber scombrus, assembly GCF_963691925.1. Lineage (NCBI taxonomy): Eukaryota > Metazoa > Chordata > Actinopteri > Scombriformes > Scombridae > Scomber > Scomber scombrus. The sequence continues at coordinate 92,998 of NC_084986.1, read as the reverse complement.
AGCCCCTCCCCCTCCCCCACCACCCAGCAGGGCTCGCTGCCCCCCCTCAAGGTACGCTGCTAATAAAGCTTACTGTTATGTTTGTGTAGTGTTAATAAAGTTTAATGTTATGGTTGTGTAGTGTTAATAAAGTTTATTGTTATGTTTGTATAGTGTTAATAAAGCTTACTGTTATGTTTGTGTAGTGTTAATAAAGTTTAATACTGTTTCAGCCTAAAGCTCATCAGCTGAGCATCAAAACGTTCTCCAGCCCAACTCAGTGCACACACTGCACCTCTCTGATGGTAGGACTCATCAGACAGGGATACGCCTGCGAAGGTACACACCACTACTACACACACATTACTACACTACTACACACACTACTACACACACACACACACACACACACACACACACAGCACCTCTCTGATGGTAGGACTCATCAGACAGGGATACGCCTGCGAAGGTACACACCACTACTACACACACATTACTACACTACTACACACACTACTACACACACACACACACACACAGCACCTCTCTGATGGTAGGACTCATCAGATAGGGATACGCCTGCGAAGGTACACACCACTACTACACACACATTACTACACTACTACACACACACTACTACACACACACACACACACACACACACACATACACACTGCACCTCTCTGATGGTAGGACTCATCAGACAGGGATACGCCTGCGAAGGTACACACCACTACTACACACACATTACTACACTACTACACACACACTACTACACACACACACACACACACACACACACTGCACCTCTCTGATGGTAGGACTCATCAGACAGGGATACGCCTGCGAAGGTACACACCACTACTACACACACATTACTACACTACTACACACACACTACTACACTACTACACACACATTACTACACTACTACACACACATTACTACACTACTACACACACACTACTACACACACACACACACACACACACACACACACACACTGCACCTCTCTGATGGTAGGGCTCATCAGACAGGGATACGCCTGCGAAGGTACACACCACTACTACACACACATTACTACACTACTACACACACTACTACACACACACACACACACACACACACACAGCACCTCTCTGATGGTAGGACTCATCAGACAGGGATACGCCTGCGAAGGTACACACCACTACTACACACACATTACTACACTACTACACACACACTACTACACACACACTACTACACACTACTACACACACACATACACACTGCACCTCTCTGATGGTAGGACTCATCAGACAGGGATACGCCTGCGAAGGTACACACCACTACTACACACTACTACACACTACTACACACACTACTACACGCTACTGCACACACACACTACTACACACAACTACACACTACTACCCTGCGTCTCAGTGTGTAGGACTATAATCTGACTCATGTCTCCTCAGTGTGTAGGACTATAATCTGACTCGTGTCTCAGTGTTTAGGACTATAATCTGACTCATGTCTCCTCAGTGTGTAGGACTATAATCTGACTCATGTCTCCTCAGTGTGTAGGACTATAATCTGACTCATGTCTCCTCAGTGTGTAGGACTATAATCTGACTCATGTCTCCTCAGTGTTTAGGACTATAATCTGACTCATGTCTCCTCAGTGTTTAGGACTATAATCTGACTCATGTCTCAGTGTTTAGGACTATAATCTGACTCATGTCTCAGTGTTTAGGACTATAATCTGACTCATGTCTCAGTGTTTAGGACTATAATCTGACTCGTATCTCAGTGTTTAGGACTATAATCTGCCTCATGTCTCAGTGTTTAGGACTATAATCTGACTCATGTCTCAGTGTGTAGGACTATAATCTGACTCATGTCTCAGTGTGTAGGACTATAATCTGACTGATGTCTCAGTGTGTAGGACTATAATCTGACTCATGTCTCAGTGTGTAGGACTATAATCTGACTCATGTCTCAGTGTGTAGGACTATAATCTGACTCATGTCTCCTCAGTGTGTAGGACTATAATCTGACTCATGTCTCAGTGTTTAGGACTATAATCTGACTCATGTCTCAGTGTTTAGGACTATAATCTGACTCATGTCTCAGTGTTTAGGACTATAATCTGACTCATGTCTCAGTGTGTAGGACTATAATCTGACTCATGTCTCCTCAGTGTGTAGGACTATAATCTGACTCGTGTCTCCTCAGTGTGTAGGACTATAATCTGACTCATGTCTCAGTGTTTAGGACTATAATCTGACTCATGTCTCAGTGTGTAGGACTATAATCTGACTCATGTCTCAATGTGTAGGACTATAATCTGACTCATGTCTCCTCAGTGTGTAGGACTATAATCTGACTCATGTCTCAGTGTGTAGGACTATAATCTGACTCATGTCTCAGTGTTTAGGACTATAATCTGACTAATGTCTCCTCAGTGTTTAGGACTATAATCTGACTCATGTCTCAGTGTGTAGGACTATAATCTGACTCATGTCTCAGTGTGTAGGACTATAATCTGACTCATGTCTCAGTGTTTAGGACTATAATCTGACTCATGTCTCAGTGTGTAGGACTATAATCTGACTCATGTCTCCTCAGTGTGTAGGACTATAATCTGACTCATGTCTCAGTGTGTAGGACTATAATCTGACTAATGTCTCCTCAGTGTTTAGGACTATAATCTGACTCATGTCTCCTCAGTGTGTAGGACTATAATCTGACTCATGTCTCAGTGTGTAGGACTATAATCTGACTCATGTCTCCTCAGTGTTTAGGACTATAATCTGACTCATGTCTCAGTGTGTAGGACTATAATCTGACTCATGTCTCCTCAGTGTTTAGGACTATAATCTGACTCATGTCTCCTCAGTGTGTAGGACTATAATCTGACTCATGTCTCAGTGTTTAGGACTATAATCTGACTCATGTCTCCTCAGTGTTTAGGACTATAATCTGACTCATGTCTCCTCAGTGTGTAGGACTATAATCTGACTCATGTCTCCTCAGTGTTTAGGACTATAATCTGACTCATGTCTCCTCAGTGTGTAGGACTATAATCTGACTCATGTCTCCTCAGTGTGTAGGACTATAATCTGACTCATGTCTCAGTGTTTATGACTATAATCTGACTCATGTCTCAGTGTTTAGGACTATAATCTGACTCATGTCTCAGTGTTTAGGACTATAATCTGACTCATGTCTCAGTGTGTAGGACTATAATCTGACTCATGTCTCCTCAGTGTGTAGGACTATAATCTGACTCATGTCTCCTCAGTGTTTAGGACTATAATCTGACTCATGTCTCAGTGTTTAGGACTATAATCTGACTCATGTCTCAGTGTTTAGGACTATAATCTGACTCATGTCTCCTCAGTGTGTAGGACTATAATCTGACTCATGTCTCAGTGTGTAGGACTATAATCTGACTAATGTCTCCTCAGTGTTTAGGACTATAATCTGACTCATGTCTCAGTGTGTAGGACTATAATCTGACTCATGTCTCAGTGTTTAGGACTATAATCTGACTCATGTGTCAGTGTTTAGGACTATAATCTGACTCATGTCTCCTCAGTGTGTAGGACTATAATCTGACTCATGTCTCAGTGTGTAGGACTATAATCTGACTAATGTCTCCTCAGTGTTTAGGACTATAATCTGACTCATGTCTCCTCAGTGTTTAGGACTATAATCTGACTCATGTCTCCTCAGTGTTTAGGACTATAATCTGACTCATGTCTCAGTGTTTAGGACTATAATCTGACTCATGTCTCAGTGTTTAGGACTATAATCTGACTCATGTCTCCTCAGTGTGTAGGACTATAATCTGACTCATGTCTCAGTGTTTAGGACTATAATCTGACTCATGTCTCAGTGTTTAGGACTATAATCTGACTCATGTCTCCTCAGTGTTTAGGACTATAATCTGACTCATGTCTCAGTGTGTAGGACTATAATCTGACTCATGTGTCAGTGTTTAGGACTATAATCTGACTCATGTCTCAGTGTTTAGGATTATAATCTGACTCATGTCTCCTCAGTGTTTAGGACTATAATCTGACTCATGTCTCAGTGTTTAGGACTATAGTCTGACTCGTGTCTCAGTGTTTAGGACTATAATCTGACTCGTGTCTCAGTGTTTAGGACTATAATCTGACTCATGTCTCAGTGTTTAGGACTATAATCTGACTCATGTCTCCTCAGTGTTTAGGACTATAATCTGACTCATGTCTCCTCAGTGTTTAGGACTATAATCTGACTCATGTCTCAGTGTTTAGGACTATAATCTGACTCATGTCTCAGTGTTTAGGACTATAATCTGACTCATGTCTCAGTGTTTAGGACTATAATCTGACTCATGTCTCCTTGTGTCTCCTCAGTTTGCTCCTTCATCTGCCATGTGTCCTGTAGAGACGTTGCTCCCCTCGTCTGTCCAATCCCAGCGGAGCAGGCCAAGCGGCCGCAAGGCGTCGACGTCCAGAGAGGCATCGGCACCGCGTACAAGGGCTACGTCAGGGTGAGACTGATGCAGGGTTAGGGTCCAGTACTGATGCAGTACCGATGTAGTACCGTGCAGTACTAATGCAGTACCGATGCAGTACCGATGTAGTACTAATGCAGTACCGATGCAGTACCGATGTAGTACCGATGCAGTACTGATGCAGTACTGATGCAGTACTAATGCAGTACCGATGCAGTACCGATGCAGTACTAATGCAGTACCGATGCAGTACCGATGTAGTACCGATGCAGTACCGATGCAGTACCGATGTAGTACCGATGTAGTACTGATGCAGTACCGATGCAGTACCGATGCAGTACTAATGCAGTACCGATGCAGTACTGATGTAGTACCGATGTAGTACCGATGCAGTACTGATGCAGTACTGATGCAGTATTTGTACTGCAGTTTTAAAGTATCTGTCTTCCTGTCAGATCCCGAAGCCCAGCGGAGTGAAGAAAGGTTGGCAGCGAGCGTTCGCCGTCGTCTCAGACTGTAAACTGTTCCTGTACGACGTTGCAGAAGGAAAGTCCACTCAGCCGGGAGTCGATGCCAGTCTGGTTCTGGACCTCAGGTACCGCTTCACCGTTTCACTGCTTCACCGTTTCATATTTCAGCTCTGAAACAGAGAAAGCATGAGGAGGTGCAGGTAGAGGAGGTACAGGTAGACATGAGGAGGTGCATGAGGAGGAGGTGCAGGAGGAGGTGCATGAGGAGGTTCAGGAGGAGTTGCATGAGGAGGAGGTGCAGGTAGACATGAGGAGGTGCAGGTAGACATGAGGAGGCACAGGAGGAGGTGCAGGTAGACATGAGGAGGTGCATGAGGAGGAGGTGCAGGAGGAGGTGCATGAGGAGGTTCAGGAGGAGTTGCATGAGGAGGAGGTGCAGGTAGACATGAGGAGGTGCAGGAGGAGGTTCAGCATGTGTTTGTCGTTGCAGAGACGAGGAATTCTCCGTCAGCTCCGTTTTGGCCTCAGATGTGATTCATGCAACCAGGAAGGACGTTCCCTGCATCTTCAGGGTGAGTCGGACCTCTGACCTTTGACCTTTGACCCTCTCAGTGGGTTAGGGTTTGACCTTTGACCCTCTCAGTGGGTTAGGGTTTGACCTTTGACCCTCTCAGTGGTTTAGGGTTTGACTTTTGACCCTCTCAGTGGGTTAGGGTTTGACCTGTGACCCTCTCAGTGGTTTAGGGTTTGACCTGTGACCTGTGACCCTCTCAGTGGTTTAGGGTTTGACCTGTGACCTGTGTCCCTCTCAGTGGGTTAGGGTTTAACCTTTGACCCTCTCAGTGGGTTAGGGTTTGACCGTTGACCCTCTCAGTGGGTTAGGGTTTGACCTTTGACCCTCTCAGTGGTTTAGGGTTTGACCTTTGACCCTCTCAGTGGTTTAGGGTTTGACCTGTGACCTGTGTCCCTCTCAGTGGGTTAGGGTTTGACCTGTGACCCTCTCAGTGGGTTAGGGTTTGACCTGTGACCTGTGTCCCTCTCAGTGGGTTAGGGTTTGACCTGTGACCCTCTCAGTGGGTTAGGGTTTGACCTTTGACCCTCTCAGTGGTTTAGGGTTTGACCTCTGACCTGTGACCCTGGTCTCCTAGGTGACGGCCTCCCAGCTGGGCTCGGCTCTGGGCTGCGTGTCCCTGCTGGTTCTGGCAGAGAGCGAACAGGAGAAGAGGAAGTGGGTTCGGATCCTGGAAGGTCTGCAGAACATCCTGAACAAGAACCTGCTGAAGAACCAACAAGTTCATGTTCTACATGAAGCGTATGATGCTTCACTGCCGCTGATCAAGAGCTCGCTGTCTGCCGCCGTGCTGGGTAACTAATACTATTATACTATACTAGTACTATTATACTACTATTATACTATACTAGTACTGTTATACTACTATTATACTATACTAGTACTATTATACTATACTAGTACTATTATACTACTATTATACTATACTAGTACTATTATACTACTATTATACTATACTAGTACTATTATACTACTAATATACTATACTAGTACTATTATACTATACTAGTACTATTATACTACTATTATACTATACTAGTACTGTTATACTACTATTATACTATACTAGTACTATTATACTACTAATATACTATACTAGTACTATTATACTATACTAGTACTATTATACTACTATTATACTATACTAGTACTGTTATACTACTAATATACTATACTAGTACTATTATACTATACTAGTACTATTATACTACTATTATACTATACTAGTACTGTTATACTACTATTATACTATACTAGTAGTATTATACTACTATTATACTATACTAGTACTATTATACTATACTAGTACTATTATACTACTATTATACTATACTAGTACTATTATACTACTATTATACTATACTAGTACTATTATACTACTAATATACTATACTAGTAGTATTATACTATACTAGTACTATTATACTACTAATATACTATACTAGTACTATTATACTATACTAGTACTATTATACTACTATTATACTATACTAGTACTATTATACTATACTAGTACTATTATACTATACTAGTACTATTATACTACTATTATACTATACTAGTACTATTATACTATACTAGTACTATTATACTATACTAGTACTATTATACTACTATTATACTATACTAGTACTATTATACTACTATTATACTATACTAGTACTATTATACTATACTAGTACTATTATACTACTATTATACTATACTAGTACTATTATACTACTATTATACTATACTAGTACTATTATACTACTAATATACTATACTAGTACTATTATACTATACTAGTACTATTATACTACTATTATACTATACTAGTACTATTATACTATACTAGTACTATTATACTACTATTATACTATACTAGTACTATTATACTATACTAGTACTATTATACTACTATTATACTATACTAGTACTATTATACTACTATTATACTACTATTATACTATACTAGTACTATTATACTACTATTATACTATACTAGTACTATTATACTACTAATATACTATACTAGTACTATTATACTACTATTATACTATACTAGTACTATTATACTATACTAGTACTATTATACTACTAATATACTACTATTATACTATACTAGTACTATTATACTATACTAGTACTATTATACTACTATTATACTATACTAGTACTATTATACTATACTAGTACTATTATACTATACTAGTACTATTATACTACTAATATACTACTATTATACTATACTAGTACTATTATACTACTATTATACTATACTAGTACTATTATACTATACTAGTACTATTATACTACTATTATACTATACTAGTACTATTATACTACTATTATACTATACTAGTACTATTATACTACTATTATACTATACTAGTACTATTATACTACTATTATACTATACTAGTACTATTATACTACTATTATACTATACTAGTACTATTATACTACTATTATACTATACTAGTACTATTATACTACTAATATACTATACTAGTACTATTATACTACTATTATACTATACTAGTACTATTATACTATACTAGTACTATTATACTACTATTATACTATACTAGTACTATTATACTATACTAGTACTATTATACTACTAATATACTATACTACTACTATTATACTATACTAGTACTATTATACTACTATTATACTATACTACTACTATTATACTATACTAGTACTATTATACTACTATTATACTATACTAGTACTATTATACTATACTAGTACTATTATACTATACTAGTACTATTATACTACTATTATACTATACTAGTACTATTATACTACTATTATACTATACTAGTACTATTATACTATACTAGTACTATTATACTATACTAGTACTATTATACTATACTAGTACTATTATACTACTATTATACTATACTAGTACTATTATACTACTATTATACTATACTAGTACTATTATACTATACTAGTACTATTATACTATACTAGTACTATTATACTACTATTATACTACTACTAGTACTATTATACTATACTAGTACTATTATACTACTATTATACTATACTAGTACTATTATACTATACTAGTACTATTATACTATACTAGTACTATTATACTACTAATATACTATACTAGTACTATTATACTATACTAGTACTATTATACTACTATTATACTATACTAGTACTATTATACTATACTAGTACTATTATACTACTATTATACTATACTAGTACTATTATACTACTATTATACTATACTAGTACTATTATACTACTATTATACTACTTATTATACTACTAATATACTACTATTATACTATACTAGTACTATTATACTACTATTATACTATACTAGTACTATTATACTACTATTATACTATACTAGTACTATTATACTATACTAGTACTATTATACTACTATTATACTATACTAGTACTATTATACTATACTACTACTATAGAGTACTATTACTATTACTGTGTACTGAGTGTAAGGTTGTCCTCCAGCAGAGGGTTGATGCTGTGTGTGTAATGTGTGTAATGTGTGTAATGTGTGTAATGTGTGTGTTGTGTGTGTAATGTGTGTGTTGTGTGTAATGTGTGTGTTGTGTGTAATGTGTGTAATGTGTGTGTTGTGTGTAATGTGTGTAATGTGTGTAATGTGTGTGTTGTGTGTGTAATGTGTGTGTTGTGTGTAATGTGTGTGTTGTGTGTAATGTGTGTGTAATGTGTGTGTTGTGTGTGTAATGTGTGTGTTGTGTGTAATGTGTGTGTTGTGTGTAATGTGTGTGCTGTGTGTAATGTGTGTAATGTGTGTGTTGTGTGTGTAATGTGTGTGTTGTGTGTAATGTGTGTGTTGTGTGTAATGTGTGTAATGTGTGTGTTGTGTGTAATGTGTGTAATGTGTGTAATGTGTGTGTTGTGTGTGTAATGTGTGTGTTGTGTGTAATGTGTGTGTTGTGTGTAACGTGTGTGTTGTGTGTTGCAGACCGGGAGCGGGTCGTGCTGGGAACTGAAGACGGGCTGTTCGTGGTCGAGGTCACCAGAGACGGTGAGTCATGTGACAGCAGCAGCTCAGTGATGCTCAGCAGGGCTGTAGAGTGACTTTGTGTGTGTGTGTGTGTGTGTGTGTGTGTGTGTGTGTGTGTGTGTGTGTGTGTGTGTGTGTGTGTGTGTGTGTGTGTGTGTGTGTGTAGTGATCGTGCGTGCGGCCGACAGTAAGAAGGTTTACCAGATCGACCTGATCCCCAAGGAGAAGACTGTGGCTCTGCTGTGCGGTCGGAACCGTCAGGTCCACCTGCACTCCTGGGGGGTTCTGGAGGGCGCCGAGTCCTCCTTCGACGTGAAGCTGACGGACACCAAAGGCTGCTCGGCTCTGACCACGGGAGTGCTGCGACCCGGTGGACCGGCCTGCCTGCTGGCTGCCGTCAAACGTCAGGTCAGACACCCGACGGCTCACCTGGAGCCTCACGCCACCGTGTGCTTCTGTTCTAACAATGGGGTTCTGTTCTAACGCTGCGGTTCTGTGCGGTTCCTGCAGGTCCAGTGCTACGAGATCACCCGTGGGAAGCCGTACTTTAAGAAGCTGTGGGAGGTGCAGGCTCCGGGGACGGTGCAGTGGTTGGGGATGGTGAGGGAGCGGCTGTGTGTCGGGTATCCGGCCGGCTTCGCCCTTCTGGCCCTGCAGGGAGAGTCTTCCCCCATCAGCCTGGTGAACCCGGCCGACCCGTCGCTGGCCTTCCTGGCCCAGCAGCCGCCGGACGCTGTACAGGCTCTGCACGCTCTGGAGGTCGGATCCAGCGAGCTGCTGCTCTGCTTCAGTCAGCTCGGCGTCTACGTGGACGGACACGGACGCCGCTCCCGCACACAGGAGCTGATGTGGCCCGCCACGGCGCTCGCATGCAGTACGTATGTTAGTGCACGTGACTAATGTTAGTGCATGTCATCACACTGATACAGTACAGTCACGTTAGTGCACGTGGCTCAGGTTAGTGCACGTGGCTCAGGTTAGTGCACGTGGCTCAGTACCAGGTGACTCAGTGTCTCTCTCTCCAGGCTCTAACTCGTCCCACCTGACCGTCTACAGCGACTACGGCGTCGACGTGTTCGACATCCACACGGCTGAATGGGTCCAGACCATCTCTCTCCGCAAGGTAACCAATCACAGCTCAGTATGGCTGAGAACCAACCAATCACAGCTCAGTACGGTTGAGAACCAGCCAATCACAGCTCAGTACGGCTGAGAACCAACCAATCACAGCTCAGTACGGTTGAGAACCAGCCAATCACAGCCCACCCTCAGTGAATAACCTGTCCACCTGTCCTCAGATCAGACCTCTGAATCCTGAAGGGACCCTGAACCTGCTGAGCTCAGAACTGCCCCGCCTGATCTACTTCAGCAACACTTCATCAGGTAAGAACCACACACACCTGAACCTGATCACACCTGATCCTGATCACTGTAAACTGTGTAACATGTTGAGTCTGTACGGCTCTCAGCTAGTCTCACCTGTGTGTCCTCAGAGGGAGATCTCACCATCCCAGAGACTTCAGACCACAGCAGGAAGCTGATGGTCCGAACTCGCAGCAAGAGGAAGTTCCTCTTCAAGGTTCCTGAGGAAGAACGTCTTCAGCAGAGGAGGTGACTCATCAAAACACTACAGTGACTCATCAGACACTACAGTGACTCATCAGACACTACAGTGACTCATCAAAACACTACAGTGACTCATCAGACACACAGTGACTCATCAGACACTACAGTGACTCATCAAAACACTACAGTGACTCATCAAAACACTACAGTGACTCATCAGACACACAGTGACTCATCAAACACTACAGTGACTCATCAGACACACAGTGACTCATCAGACACACAGTGACTCATCAGACACACAGTGACTCATCAGACACACAGTGACTCATCAAAACACTACAGTGACTCATCAGACACACAGTGACTCATCAGACACTACAGTGACTCATCAGACACACAGTGACTCATCAGACACACAGTGACTCATCAAAACACTACAGTGACTCATCAGACACTACAGTGACTCATCAAAACACTACAGTGACTCATCAGACACACAGTGACTCATCAGACACACAGTGACTCATCAGAACACTACAGTGACTCATCAGACACACAGTGACTCATCAGACACACAGTGACTCAGTTCTCATTGTATGTTTTAAAGTCTATAAAGTGAGAATAAATATGTGTTCTGAGTTTGACATACCACAGTAAAGTGTGTTGTTAACCACCCTGCCAAATTTGAATGATTAAAAAAAATCGCCAAATATATGAAATTAGGCTTCAAAGTTGTGTAAAAGTCTGCCTATTCCTCTGCTCCCAAACGCGGTGGGCGTGGCCACCGAGTCCGCTGAAGCCCCGCCCCCTACCAAGTGTCACCTGTCAATCAAAGTCACCACCACTACCAGAAACATGGACACTAGGTCTGATAGCTTTCTGCTGCTAACTCAGCTGCTAGCTCGCCGGCTAACTCGCCGGCTAACTCGCCGGCTAACTGGCTACCTGTAGACTGTAGTAGTAGTGTGCGCTGAATGTATTTATACCTCTACAGCAGCAGGGCGGGTTTATGCTAAGCCTAGCTCCACTATTCAAATCTAAATGGTTGAAATGCTTTTTAACCTTTTATAGAAATACATTTATGACATATTTAATGTGTTTAGAAGAAAATGTCTGAATTCACTTTACACAGTCTTTATCTGTTTATTGTGTGTGTGTGTGTGTGTGTATTATTGTGTGTGTGTGTGTGTGTGTGTGTGTGTGTGTGTGTGTGTGTGTGGTTGCCAGGGAGATGCTGAGGGATCCAGAGCTCAGGTCTAAGATGATTTCTAATCCTACCAACTTTAACCACGTGGCCCACATGGGACCAGGAGACGGGATGCAGGTTCTGATGGATCTCCCTCTGGTAACTCCTCCTCTCTGCACCTCCTCCTGCCGGCATGTCCTCCTCCTCTCTGCCCTGCACCTCCCCTCCGACTGCTCTGATCATTTCACTGATTCTCCCTCTCTTCTCTTCCCCTGTCTCACCTTCCTCACCCCCTCCTCCCCCTCCTCCTCCTGCTCTTCCTCCTCTTCCTCCTCCTCCATCACCGCCTCCTCCTCCTCCCTTCCTTTCCCCCCTCCTCCCCAATTTTCAGGTTTGTGATGTCACCTCCCTCTCCCCCTCTCCGTCTCCCTCCCCGTCCTCCTCCTCTTCCCGTCTCACGCTCATCTCCCCCCCCTCCAACTTTGAGCACGTGTATCACATGACGTCGGCGTCGGCCGGCGCCTTCTTGCAGAAAGACGCCTCCTCTTCCTCCTCCCAGCAGAGCCTCCTGCAGCCTTCCTCCTCCTCCTCCTCTCCCTCCACCTCCTCTCTGGGAAGGGTAGGCCAGCTCCTCTCTGTCTGCGCCTCCTCTGCTGTTTATCTTTATGCAACTACATATCCCATGAGCCCTAGCAGCTGAAGCACTGCAGAGCCTCATGGGATATGTAGTTCTTCTTCTGCTGTTTAACAGCGCTAACGTCTCTGAGCTAACCGCTAACACACTCCATCTGATCTGAGTGTTAAATCCTTAATGTGTGTGTCTGTGTGTGTGTGTGTGTGTGTGTGTGTGTCTGTGTGTGTGTCTGTGTGTCTGTCTGTGTGTGTGTCTGTGTTTGTGTGTGTGTGTGTCTGTGTGTGTGTATGTCTGTGTCTGTGTGTGTGTGTGTGTGTGTGTGTGTGTGTGTCTGTGTCTGTGTGTGTCTGTGTGTGTCTGTGTGTGTCTGTCTGTGTGTGTGTCTGTGTCTGTGTGTGTGTGTGTGCAGAGTGTGATGCATTCCTCTCAGGATGAGTCCATCAAAGATAAGCCACGCCCACTGTCCAGTATCTCCCGGCAACAGAGAAGCAAGACACAAATCACCCGTACAGCCTCAGGTACACACACACACACACACACACACACACACACAGCCTCAGGTACACACACACACACACACACACACACACACACACACAGCCTCAGGTACAAACACACACACACACACACACACAGCCTCAGGTACAAACACACACACACACACACAGCCTCAGGTACAAACACACACAGCCTCAGGTATACACACACACACAGCCTCAGGTACACACACACACACACACACAGCCTCAGGTACACACACACACAGCCTCAGGTATACACACACACACACAGCCTCAGGTACACACACACACACACACACAGCCTCAGGTACACACACACACACACACAGCCTCAGGTACACACACACACACACACACACACACACACACTAAGCCTGTTATATTAATATATATTTATAAAGGTGTCTACTAGTGCAGAGCCAAGTTTAATGTTTGGATAAGAAATGTAAAAGATACATCTACACACATCTACACACAGTAACACACATCTACACACATCTACACACAGCTACACACATCTACACGCATCTACACACATCTACACACAGCTACACACATCTACACACATCTACACACAGCTACACACATCTACACGCATCTACACGCATCTACACACATCTACACACATCTACACGCATCTACACACATCTACACACATCTACACACATCTACACACATCTACACGGATCTACACACATCTACACGCATCTACACACATCTACACACATCTACACGGATCTACACGCATCTACACGCATCTACACGCAGCTACACACATCTACACACATCTACACGGATCTACACACATCTACACGCATCTACACGCATCTACACGCAGCTACACACATCTACACACATCTACACGCATCTACACACATCTACACACATCTACACGCATCTACACACATCTACACACATCTACACGCATCTACACACATCTACACACATCTACACACATCTACACACATCTACACGCATCTACACGCATCTACACACATCTACACGCATCTACACACATCTACACACATCTACACACATCTACACACATCTACACACATCTACACACATCTACACGCATCTACACGCATCTACACACATCTACACACATCTACACACATCTACACGCATCTACACGCATCTACACACATCTACACACATCTACACGCATCTACACACAGCTACACACATCTACACGCATCTACACGCATCTACACACATCTACACACATCTACACACATCTACACGCATCTACACGCATCTACACACATCTACACACAGTAACACACATCTACACACATCTACACACAGTAACACACATCTACACGCATCTACACGCATCTACACACATCTACACACAGCTACACACATCTACACGCATCTACACGCATCTACACACATCTACACGCATCTACACGCATCTACACACATCTACACACAGTAACACACATCTACAGGCATCTACACACATCTACACGCATCTACACACATCTACACACATCTACACACAGTAACACACATCTACACGCATCTACAGGCATCTACACACATCTACACACATCTACACGCATCTACACACATCTACACACATCTACACGCATCTACACACATCTACACACATCTACACGCATCTACACACATCTACACGCATCTACACACATCTACACACATCTACACACATCTACACACATCTACACACATCTACACGCATCTACACACATCTACACGCATCTACACGCATCTACACACATCTACACGCATCTACACACATCTACACACATCTACACACATCTACACGCATCTACACACATCTACACACAGCTACACACATCTACACACATCTACACGCATCTACACACATCTACACGCATCTACACACATCTACACACATCTACACGCATCTACACACATCTACACACAGCTACACACATCTACACACATCTACACACATCTACACACAGCTACACACATCTACACGCATCTACACGCATCTACACACATCTACACACATCTACACGCATCTACACACATCTACACACATCTACACACATCTACACACATCTACACGGATCTACACACATCTACACGCATCTACACACATCTACACACATCTACACGGATCTACACGCATCTACACGCATCTACACGCAGCTACACACATCTACACACATCTACACGGATCTACACACATCTACACGCATCTACACGCATCTACACACATCTACACGCATCTACACACATCTACACACATCTACACACATCTACACACATCTACACACATCTACACACATCTACACACATCTACACGCATCTACACACATCTACACACATCTACACGCATCTACACGCATCTACACACATCTACACGCATCTACACGCATCTACACACATCTACACGCATCTACACACATCTACACACATCTACACACATCTACACACATCTACACGCATCTACACACATCTACACACATCTACACGGATCTACACGCATCTACACGCATCTACACGCAGCTACACACATCTACACACATCTACACGGATCTACACACATCTACACGCATCTACACGCATCTACACACATCTACACACATCTACACACATCTACACACATCTACACACATCTACACGGATCTACACACATCTACACGCATCTACACGCATCTACACGCAGCTACACACATCTACACACATCTACACGCATCTACACACATCTACACACATCTACACGCATCTACACACATCTACACACATCTACACGCATCTACACACATCTACACACATCTACACACATCTACACACATCTACACGCATCTACACGCATCTACACACATCTACACGCATCTACACACATCTACACACATCTACACACATCTACACACATCTACACACATCTACACACATCTACACGCATCTACACGCATCTACACACATCTACACACATCTACACACATCTACACGCATCTACACGCATCTACACACATCTACACACATCTACACGCATCTACACACAGCTACACACATCTACACGCATCTACACGCATCTACACACATCTACACACATCTACACACATCTACACGCATCTACACGCATCTACACACATCTACACACAGTAACACACATCTACACACATCTACACACAGTAACACACATCTACACGCATCTACACGCATCTACACACATCTACACACAGCTACACACATCTACACGCATCTACACGCATCTACACACATCTACACGCATCTACACGCATCTACACACATCTACACACAGTAACACACATCTACAGGCATCTACACACATCTACACGCATCTACACACATCTACACACATCTACACACAGTAACACACATCTACACGCATCTACAGGCATCTACACACATCTACACACATCTACACGCATCTACACACATCTACACACATCTACACGCATCTACACACATCTACACACATCTACACGCATCTACACACATCTACACGCATCTACACACATCTACACACATCTACACACATCTACACACATCTACACACATCTACACGCATCTACACACATCTACACGCATCTACACACATCTACACGCATCTACACACATCTACACGCATCTACACACATCTACACACATCTACACACATCTACACGCATCTACACACATCTACACACAGCTACACACATCTACACACATCTACACGCATCTACACACATCTACACGCATCTACACACATCTACACACATCTACACGCATCTACACACATCTACACGCATCTACACACATCTACACACATCTACACACATCTACACACATCTACACGCATCTACACACATCTACACGCATCTACACACATCTACACACATCTACACGCATCTACACACATCTACACGCATCTACACACATCTACACACATCTACACGCATCTACACACATCTACACGCATCTACACACATCTACACGCATCTACACACATCTACACACAGCTACACACATCTACACGCATCTACACACATCTACACGCATCTACACACATCTACACACATCTACACACAGTAACACACATCTACACGCATCTACACACATCTACACACATCTACACGCATCTACACACATCTACACACATCTACACACATCTACACACATCTACACGCATCTACACACATCTACACGCATCTACACACATCTACACGCATCTACACACATCTACACACATCTACACGCATCTACACACATCTACACGCATCTACACACATCTACACGCATCTACACACATCTACACACATCTACACGCATCTACACACATCTACACACATCTACACATATCTACACACAGTAACACACAGTTACAAACAGTGACACACATCTACACACATCTACACACAGTAACACACAGTTACAAACAGTAACACACATCTACACACATCTACACACAGTTACAAACAGTAACACACAGTGACACACATCTACACACAGCTACACACATCTACACACAGTTACAAACAGTAACACACAGTTACACACATCTACACACATCTACACACATCTACACACATCTACACGCATCTACACACATCTACACACATCTACACACAGCTACACACATCTACACGCATCTACACGCATCTACACACATCTACACACATCTACACACAGTAACACACATCTACACACATCTACACGCATCTACACGCATCTACACACATCTACACACAGTAACACACATCTACACACAGTAACACACATCTACACGCATCTACACGCATCTACACACATCTACACACATCTACACACAGCTACACACATCTACACACATCTACACGCATCTACACGCATCTACACACATCTACACGCATCTACACGCATCTACACACATCTACACACAGTAACACACATCTACAGGCATCTACACACATCTACACGCATCTACACACATCTACACACATCTACACACAGTAACACACATCTACACGCATCTACACGCATCTACACACATCTACACACAGTAACACGCATCTACAGGCATCTACACACATCTACACACATCTACACACAGTAACACACATCTACACGCATCTACACACAGCTACACACATCTACACACATCTACACACATCTACACACAGCTACACACATCTACACGCATCTACACGCATCTACACACATCTACACACAGTAACACGCATCTACACACATCTACACACATCTACACACATCTACACGCATCTACACACATCTACACGCATCTACACGCATCTACACACATCTACACACATCTACACACATCTACACACATCTACACGCATCTACACACATCTACACGCATCTACACACATCTACACGCATCTACACACATCTACACGCATCTACACACATCTACACACATCTACACACATCTACACACATCTACACACATCTACACGCATCTACACACATCTACACATATCTACACACAGTAACACACAGTTACAAACAGTGACACACATCTACACACATCTACACACAGTAACACACAGTTACAAACAGTAACACACATCTACACACATCTACACACAGTTACAAACAGTAACACACAGTGACACACATCTACACACAGCTACACACATCTACACACAGTTACAAACAGTAACACACAGTTACACACATCTACACACATTAGCTGCTGCTCTAACCGCTGTAACACACAGTTACACACAGTAACACACAGCTACACACAGTTACACACAGCTACACACAGTTACACACAGTTACACACAGCTACACACAGTTACACACAGCTACACACAGTTACACACAGCTACACACAGTTACACACAGCTACACACAGTTACACACAGCTACACACAGTTACACACAGCTACACACAGCTACACACAGTTACACACAGCTACACACAGCTACACACAGTTACACACAGCTACACACAGCTACACACAGCTACACACAGTAACACAGTTACACACAGTTACACAGTTACACACAGTTACACACAGCTACACACAGCTACACACAGTTACACACAGCTACACACAGTTACACACAGCTACACACAGTAACACACAGTTACACACAGCTACACACAGTTACACACAGTTATACACAGTTATACACAGTTACACACAGCTACACACAGTTACACACAGCTACACACAGTTACACACAGTTACACACAGCTACACACAGTTACACACAGCTACACACAGTTACACACAGTTACACACACTCTGCACTACTTATATAAACTGTCCTCTCTGCTCTGTGATTGGTGCAGATTTTGGGGGCGGGGCTTCGTCTCGCAGCATCTCTGAACCAGAACAAGACCTGGACCGAGAGGTAACACACACACACACACACACACACACACACACACACACTACTACACACAGAACTGCTTATCAATGAAGTTTGATTATTAGTGATGATATTAATCTGTCTTTGTCTCTCCCCCCCCCCTGTCTCTCTCTCTCTCCCCCCCTGTCTCTCCCCCCCCCCCTCTCCCCCCCTGTCTCTCTCTCCCCCCCCTGTCTCTCCCCCCCCCCCTCTCCCCCCCTGTCTCTCTCTCTCCCCCCCTGTCTCTCTCTCTCTCTCTCCCCCCCCCCCCCCCCCCCCCCAGCCGGACTCTCACTCCACCCCGTCTAACAGCTCTAACCCCAGCAGCCCCCCCAGTCCTAACTCTCCCCATCGCAGTCAGCTGACTCTGGACAGTTTGGACCCGGACCCCTGAGGCCCCGCCCACGCTACGAAGCCCCGCCCATACATATAAGCCCCTCCCCCGACCCAGTGTGAGGGGGGGGGCAGCAGGCTGATGAACCAATCAGGCTGCAGACTGTATTTTAGATTTTACTTTGATTTTATTGTGGCGGGGTGAGTCTGAGCTTCCTGCTGCTTTTATTTTTGTGGATTTAACCTGCTGGGAAGCCCCGCCCCCTGGTTTTAAGCCCCTGCTGTTGCTAGGAAACGCTGCTGATGGCTGCTGTGTATTTGACCTTTGACCTGTGGGACCACGCTGCTGCTGTCAATCACCTCTTCTTCTTCTCTTTATTAAAAGCTCTTCCTGTTTAAGCTTGGCGAGA
>NC_084986.1:37500-65000 GCF_963691925.1 Scomber scombrus | reverse complement strand
ATCAGCTGTCAATCAGAATGTTACTGACCGCAGGGTCCAATCACGTGTCAGCGTTGGAAGTGGGCGGGGCTAAGCATGAATAATTAATTATTGAACTCGTTATCAAACAAATGAATTAATTATAATTTAAAACAGTTAAATGTTTATTTTGAATCATTTAAAATATAAAATAAAAGTATAAATGTTATTAAAACATTTATAATAATAATTATTAATAATATAATAATGAATAATAATTATTAATAATATAATAATGAATAATAATGATTAATAATATAATAATGAATAATAATTATTAATAATATAATAATGAATAATAATTATTAATAATATAATAATGAATAATAATTATTAATAATATAATAATGAATAATAATTATTAATAATATAATAATGAATAATAATTATTAATAATATAATAACGAATAATAATTATTATTAATATAATAATGAATAATAATTATTAATGCTTTATTAACAACAAAGATCAAACACATAAAGGAATCATTAATAACTACATGGAAGAGTTCATGTTAACATCACAACCCATAAACCCCCTAAACCTATGACATCATAAACATCACAACTTAACCTATGACATCATAAACATCACAACTTAACCTATGACATCATAAACATCACAACTTAACCTATGACATCATAAACATCACAACTTAACCTATGACATCATAAACATCACAACTTAACCTATGACATCATGACATCATGACATCACAGAGATGAAAACAATATTAACTCACTGAAGCTGATTCATGACATCATAAACATCATAAACATCATAAACATCATAAACATCATAAACATCACGTCTCTTCCCTGAGAATCAAACTCTGCTCACTTATATACACTATAACTATAAACATATATAATTATATATATATATAACTATATAATTATATATAACTATATAAACTATATATACATATATAACTATATAAACTATATATACATATATAACTATATAAACTATATATAACTATATAAACTATATAAACTATATAAACTATATATAACTATAAACATATATAATTATATATATATAACTATATAAACTATATATACATATAATTATATAACTATATAAACTATATATACATATAATTATATAACTATATAAACTATATATAACTATAAACATATATAATTATATATATATAACTATATAAACTATATATACATATAATTATATAATTATATAAACTATATATACATATAATTATATAACTATATAAACTATATATACATATATAAACTATATATAACTATATATACATATAATTATATAATTATATAACTATATATACATACAACAGTATAAATATAAACTAGTAAATCATCATCACATGTTTCTGTTGGACTGATTTTAGTTGTTATTGATCTTCTTTAAATCTATAATTATGAATATTTGGATGATAATTGATAATAAATCAGATCAATAAACTGATGATATGAACACATGAATGTTATAATAATAATAAACTGATGATATGAACACATGAATGTTAGAATAATAATAAACTGATGATATGAACACATGAATGTTATAATAATAATAAACTGATGATATGAACACATGAATGTTATAATAATAATAAACTGATGATATGAACACATGAATGTTATAATAATAAACTGATGATATGAACACATGAATGTTATAATAATAATAAACTGATGATATGAACACATGAATGTTATAATAATAATAAACTGATGATATGAACACATGAATGTTAGAATAATAATAAACTGATGATATGAACACATGAATGTTATAATAATAATAAACTGATGATATGAACACATGAATGTTAGAATAATAATAAACTGATGATATGAACACATGAATGTTAGAATAATAATAAACTGATGATATGAACACATGAATGTTAGAATAATAATAAACTGATGATATGAACACATGAATGTTAGAATAATAATAAACTGATGATATGAACACATGAATGTTAGAATAATAAACTGATGATATGAACACATGAATGTTAGAATAATAATAAACTGATGATATGAACACATGAATGTTAGAATAATAATAAACTGATGATATGAACACATGAATGTTAGAATAATAAACTGATGATATGAACACATGAATGTTAGAATAATAATAAACTGATGATATGAACACATGAATGTTAGAATAATAATAAACTGATGATATGAACACATGAATGTTAGAATAATAATAAACTGGTGATATGAACACATGAATGTTAGAATAATAATAAACTGATGATATGAACACATGAATGTTAGAATAATAAACTGATGATATGAACACATGAATGTTATAATAATAATAAACTGATGATATGAACACATGAATGTTAGAATAATAATAAACTGATATGAACACATGAATGTTAGAATAATAATAAACTGGTGATATGAACACATGAATGTTAGAATAATAATAAACTGATGATATGAACACATGAATGTTATAATAATAATAAACTGATGATATGAACACATGAATGTTAGAATAATAATAATAAACTGATGATATGAACACATGAATGTTAGAATAATAATAAACTGGTGATATGAACACATGAATGTTAGAATAATAATAAACTGGTGATATGAACACATGAATGTTAGAATAATAATAAACTGATGATATGAACACATGAATGTTAGAATAATAATAAACTGATGATATGAACACATGAATGTTAGAATAATAATAAACTGATGATATGAACACATGAATGTTATAATAATAATAAACTGATGATATGAACACATGAATGTTAGAATAATAATAAACTGATGATATGAACACATGAATGTTAGAATAATAAACTGATGATATGAACACATGAATGTTATAATAATAATAAACTGATGATATGAACACATGAATGTTAGAATAATAATAAACTGATGATATGAACACATGAATGTTATAATAATAATAAACTGATGATATGAACACATGAATGTTAGAATAATAATAAACTGATGATATGAACACATGAATGTTAGAATAATAATAAACTGATGATATGAACACATGAATGTTAGAATAATAATAAACTGATGATATGAACACATGAATGTTAGAATAATAATAAACTGATGATATGAACACATGAATGTTAGAATAATAAACTGATGATATGAACACATGAATGTTAGAATAATAATAAACTGATGATATGAACACATGAATGTTAGAATAATAATAAACTGATGATATGAACACATGAATGTTAGAATAATAAACTGATGATATGAACACATGAATGTTAGAATAATAATAAACTGATGATATGAACACATGAATGTTAGAATAATAATAAACTGATGATATGAACACATGAATGTTAGAATAATAATAAACTGGTGATATGAACACATGAATGTTAGAATAATAATAAACTGATGATATGAACACATGAATGTTAGAATAATAAACTGATGATATGAACACATGAATGTTATAATAATAATAAACTGATGATATGAACACATGAATGTTAGAATAATAATAAACTGATATGAACACATGAATGTTAGAATAATAATAAACTGGTGATATGAACACATGAATGTTAGAATAATAATAAACTGATGATATGAACACATGAATGTTATAATAATAATAAACTGATGATATGAACACATGAATGTTAGAATAATAATAATAAACTGATGATATGAACACATGAATGTTAGAATAATAATAAACTGGTGATATGAACACATGAATGTTAGAATAATAATAAACTGGTGATATGAACACATGAATGTTAGAATAATAATAAACTGATGATATGAACACATGAATGTTAGAATAATAATAAACTGATGATATGAACACATGAATGTTAGAATAATAATAAACTGATGATATGAACACATGAATGTTATAATAATAATAAACTGATGATATGAACACATGAATGTTAGAATAATAATAAACTGATGATATGAACACATGAATGTTAGAATAATAATAAACTGATGATATGAACACATGAATGTTAGAATAATAATAAACTGATGATATGAACACATGAATGTTAGAATAATAATAAACTGACCTGCTCTGTGCCTCCGCTCCTCTTCAGGCTCTGATTAAAGTGACTCCTCTCCTCTTCCTCTCCTCTCCTCTTCCTCTCCTCTCCTCTTCCTCTCCTTTCCTCTTCCTCTCCTCTTCCTTTCCTCTTCCTCTCCTCTCTGGGCTCGGGACTGAAGTGACTCCTCTTCCTCTCCTCTTCCTCTTCCTCTCCTCTTCCTCTCCTCTCCTCTCCTCTCTGGGCTCTGACTGAAGTGACTCCTCTTCCTCTCCTCTTCCTCTTCCTCTCCTCTCTGGGCTCTGACTGAAGTGACTCCTCTTCCTCTCCTCTTCCTCTCCTCTTCCTCTCCTCTCCTCTCCTCTCCTCTCTGGGCTCTGACTGAAGTGACTCCTCTTCCTCTCCTCTTCCTCTTCCTCTCCTCTTCCTCTCCTCTCCTCTCCTCTCCTCTCTGGGCTCTGACTGAAGTGACTCCTCTTCCTCTCCTCTTCCTCTCCTCTCCTCTTCCTCTCCTCTCTGGGCTCTGACTGAAGTGACTCCTCTTCCTCTTCCTTTCCTCTCCTCTTCCTCTTCCTCTCCTCTTCCTCTCCTCTTCCTCTCCTCTCCTCTTCCTCTCCTCTCCTCTTCCTCTCCTCTTCCTCTCCTCTCCTCTCCTCTCCTCTTCCTCTCCTCTCCTCTCTGGGATCTGACTGAAGTGACTCCTCTTCCTCTTCCTCTCCTCTCCTCTTCCTCTCCTCTCCTCTTCCTCTCCTCTTCCTCTCCTCTCCTCTCCTCTCCTCTTCCTCTTCCTCTCCTCTCCGGGCTCTGACTGAAGTGACTCCTCTTCCTCTCCTCTCCTCTCCTCTCCTCTTCCTCTTCCTCTCCTCTCCGGGCTCTGACTGAAGTGACTCCTCTTCCTCTCCTCTCCTCTCCTCTCCTCTTCCTCTCCTCTCCTCTCTGGGCTCTGACTGAAGTGACTCCTCTTCCTCTCCTCTTCCTTTCCTCTTCCTCTCCTCTCCTCTTCCTCTCCTCTTCCTCTCCTCTTCCTCTCCTCTCCTCTCTGGGCTCTGACTGAAGTGACTCCTCTCCTCTCCTCTTCCTCTCCTCTCCTCTTCCTCTCCTCTCTGGGCTCTGACTGAAGTGACTCCTCTCAGACAGCTGCACTGAGTCAGATGACCTCATCATTAATTCATCCTCCATCTTTAATTCATGACGTCATCAATTATTGATCAGCCTCATTAAATATGAACAAAAATAACAAAACCTGGATTTAAAAAAACAAGTTTCAAAAACATTCAAATAAAAAATACATTTATTCACTTTTATTATTATTATAACACTCAAAATCATATTTAAGGATCAATAATCACATCTGATCAACTTCTTTATATTATATTATATATTATATTATATTATATTATATATTATATTATATTATATTATATTATATATTATATTATATTATATTATATTATATTATATTATATTATATATTATATTATATTATATTATATTATATTATATTATATTATATTATATTATATTATATTATATTATATTATATTATATTATATTATATATTATATTATATATTATATATTATATTATATATTATATTATATTATATTATATTATATATTATATTATATTATATTATATTATATTATATTATATTATATTATATTATGTTATGTTATATTATATTATATTATATTATGTTATGTTATATTATATTATATTATATTATGTTATATTATATTATGTTATGTTATATTCAATCAATCTTTATTTGTATAGCGCCAAATCACAACAAAGTTATCTCAAGGCACTTTACACATAGAGCAGGTTCTAAACCGAACTCTTCAGGTTTAATTTATAAAGAGACCCAACATTCCCACATGAGCAAGCATTTAGCGACAATGGCAAGAAAAAACTCCCTTTTAACAGGAAGAAACCTCAGAACCAGAACCAGGCTCAAAGTGGGAGAACATCTGCCTCGACCGGTTGGGGTAGAGAGGAGAGAGAGGAAGAATAGGAGAGAGAGAGAATATATAAGGAGAATAGTATAACTAAAGGAAACATATATAAGGAGAATAGTATAACTAAAGGAAGCATATATAAGGAGAATAGTATTAACTAAAGGAAACATATATAAGGAGAATAGTATAACTAAAGGAAGCATATATAAGGAGAATAGTATAACTAAAGGAAGCATATATAAGGAGAATAGTATAACTAAAGGAAACATATATAAGGAGAATAGTATAACTAAAGGAAACATATATAAGGAGAATAGTATAACTAAAGGAAGCATATATAAGGAGAATAGTATAACTAAAGGAAGCATATATAAGGAGAATAGTATAACTAAAGGAAGCATATATAAGGAGAATAGTATAACTAAAGGAAACATATATAAGGAGAATAGTATAATAAAGGAAGCATATATAAGGAGAATAATATAACTAAAGGAAACATATATAAGGAGAATAGTATTACTAAAGGAAGCATATATAAGGAGAATAGTATTAACTAAAGGAAGCATATATAAGGAGAATAGTATAAATAAAGGAAACATATATAAGGAGAATAGTATAACTAAAGGAAGCATATATAAGGAGAATAGTATTAACTAAAGGAAACATATATAAGGAGAATAGTATAACTAAAGGAAGCATATATAAGGAGAATAGTATTAACTAAAGGAAACATATATAAGGAGAATAGTATAACTAAAGGAAACATATATAAGGAGAATAGTATTAACTAAAGGAAGCATATATAAGGAGAATAGTATAACTAAAGGAAACATATATAAGGAGAATAGTATAACTAAAGGAAGCATATATAAGGAGAATAGTATTAACTAAAGGAAACATATATAAGGAGAATAGTATAACTAAAGGAAGCATATATAAGGAGAATAGTATTAACTAAAGGAAGCTTATATAAGGAGAATAGTATAAGTAAAGGAAGCATATATAAGGAGAATAGTATAACTAAAGGAAGCTTATATAAGGAGAATAGTATTAACTAAAGGAAGCATATATAAGGAGAATAATATAACTAAAGGAAACATATATAAGGAGAATAGTATAACTAAAGGAAACATATATAAGGAGAATAGTATAACTAAAGGAAGCATATATAAGGAGAATAGTATAACTAAAGGAAACATATATAAGGAGAATAGTATTAACTAAAGGAAACATATATAAGGAGAATAGTATTAACTAAAGGAAACATATATAAGGAGAATAGTATTAACTAAAGGAAACATATATAAGGAGAATAGTATAATAAAGGAAGCATATATAAGGAGAATAGTATTAACTAAAGGAAACATATATAAGGAGAATAGTATAACTAAAGGAAACATATATAAGGAGAATAGTATTAACTAAAGGAAGCATATATAAGGAGAATAGTATAACTAAAGGAAGCATATATAAGGAGAATAGTATTAACTAAAGGAAACATATATAAGGAGAATAGTATTAACTAAAGGAAACATATATAAGGAGAATAGTATAACTAAAGGAAACATATATAAGGAGAATAGTATAACTAAAGGAAGCATATATAAGGAGAATAGTATTAACTAAAGGAAGCATATATAAGGAGAATAATATAACTAAAGGAAGCATATATAAGGAGAATAGTATTAACTAAAGGAAGCATATATAAGGAGAATAGTATTAACTAAAGGAAACATATATAAGGAGAATAGTATTAACTAAAGGAAGCATATATAAGGAGAATAGTATAACTAAAGGAAGCATATATAAGGAGAATAGTATAACTAAAGGAAGCATATATAAGGAGAATAGTATAACTAAAGGAAACATATATAAGGAGAATAGTATTAACTAAAGGAAGCATATATAAGGAGAATAGTACTGTGTGATGAGGACGTCAACACCTTTTATAAAGGGGAGATTGAAGCCCTGTGGCTCTTATTTCATTTATTTACAGAGATTAAAGTGTTTTAAGTTGATAATAAATAATAGTTCATAAGGCATAAATATGTTTTTAAAACATGTTGGATTATAACATGTAAAACATTATTCTATGTACAGTTAAAAAGTCAGAGATACAAGTGTGTTGTTAGTTTAAAAGCAATAGTTGGTTGTTGGCACAGTGAGCAGGAAAGGGTTTATTTTTGGGGCAGTGGAGCATCTTCTCCTTCTCTCATCTTTGTCCCCTCAGTCCTCAACCAATCCTGTCCTCACCTTGATCAGGTAGGAGGTGTTTAGCATCAAAGATAGTTACACCTGGATCAGGTAGGAGGTGTTTAGCATCAAACATAGTTACACCTGGATCAGGTAGGAGGTGTTTAGCATCAAAGATAGTTACACCTGGATCAGGTAGGAGGTGTTTAGCATCAAACATAGTTACGCAGAGCCATTTTAAGAGCTAAGCTGTAAACTGTATATTAAAACATAAAGTAAAACACTATAAGCTCCCAAGACTGACGAAGAGTCGTCGCGTGGTGGAAGTGTTTGTACTCTGAGAAGCTGTCAGAGGTAAATACATGTTTTATGGACTCACTTTTATGTGAAATGTGTTTATACGAGCTAAAATGCTAATCGCTGCTAGCCGTTAGCTCAACATGCTCATAGCCTTACACTGCTACTTTTGCATTGCGACTAGCAATTGCTAATTTGTGTAGTTTGTATACTTTGGGGTTTCGCCATGAGTTAGCCTGTAGTTTTGATATTAAAAGGAGTTATTTGATTCAGGACTGACATTAGGGAGAGAGACTGTAGCTGCTGTACTTCAGCGTGTTGCCGCTAGCTTCACCCTGGCCGCTGAAACCTCGTGCCCTCTGCCCTCTGCCCTCGTGCCCTCGTGCCCTCTGCCCTCTGCCCTCGTGCCCTCTGCCCTCTGCCCTCGTGCCCTCTGCCCTCGTGCCCTCGTGCCCTCGTGCCCTCGTGCCCTCGTGCCCTCTGCCCTCGTGCCCTCTACCCTCGTGCCCTCGTGCCCTCGTGCCCTCTGCCCTCGTGCCCTCTGCCCTCTGCCCTCGTGCCCTCTGCCCTCTGCCCTCGTGCCCTCTGCCCTCGTGCCCTCGTGCCCTCTGCCCTCGTGCCCTCGTGCCCTCTGCCCTCGTGCCCTCTGCCCTCGTGCCCTCGTGCCCTCTGCCCTCGTGCCCTCTGCCCTCGTGCCCTCGTGCCCTCGTGCCCTCTGCCCTCGTGCCCTCTACCCTCGTGCCCTCTGCCCTCGTGCCCTCGTGCCCTCTGCCCTCGTGCCCTCTGCCCTCTGCCCTCGTGCCCTCTGCCCTCTGCCCTCGTGCCCTCGTGCCCTCTGCCCTCGTGCCCTCTGCCCTCTGCCCTCGTGCCCTCTGCCCTCGTGCCCTCTGCCCTCGTGCCCTCGTGCCCTCGTGCCCTCTGCCCTCGTGCCCTCTGCCCTCGTGCCCTCTGCCCTCGTGCCCTCGTGCCCTCTGCCCTCGTGCCCTCGTGCCCTCTGCCCTCGTGCCCTCGTGCCCTCTGCCCTCGTGCCCTCTGCCCTCGTGCCCTCTGCCCTCGTGCCCTCTGCCCTCGTGCCCTCTGCCCTCGTGCCCTCGTGCCCTCGTGCCCTCTGCCCTCGTGCCCTCTGCCCTCGTGCCCTCTGCCCTCGTGCCCTCGTGCCCTCTGCCCTCGTGCCCTCTGCCCTCGTGCCCTCTGCCCTCGTGCCCTCGTGCCCTCGTGCCCTCTGCCCTCGTGCCCTCTGCCCTCGTGCCCTCTGCCCTCGTGCCCTCGTGCCCTCGTGCCCTCGTGCCCTCTGCCCTCGTGCCCTCTGCCCTCGTGCCCTCTGCCCTCTGCCCTCGTGCCCTCGTGCCCTCGTGCCCTCGTGCCCTCTGCCCTCGTGCCCTCTGCCCTCTGCCCTCGTGCCCTCGTGCCCTCTGCCCTCGTGCCCTCTGCCCTCGTGCCCTCTGCCCTCGTGCCCTCTGCCCTCTGCCCTCGTGCCCTCGTGCCCTCGTGCCCTCTGCCCTCGTGCCCTCTGCCCTCTGCCCTCGTGCCCTCGTGCCCTCGTGCCCTCTGCCCTCGTGCCCTCTGCCCTCTGCCCTCTGCCCTTTCCCCCATCCTCCACTCTGACTGTTGGATCTGTAAGTACTTGTGCACGTGCCTTTTAGTTGTGCTGGTTAAACCCAGTGAGCTCACGAGCATCGACCGGGCCTGCAACGTGTTAACTTAATTTGCATTTATTCTATAAGCCTGGTGTGAGTGTGTGTGTGAGTGTGTGTGTGAGTGTGTGTGTGTGTGTGTGTGTGAATGTGTGTGTGTGAGTGTGTGTGTGAATGTGTGTGTGAATGTGTGTGTGAGTGTGTGTGTGAGTGTGTGTGTGAGTGTGTGTGTGAATGTGTGTGTGAGTGTGTGTGTGAGTGTGTGTGTGAGTGTGTGTGAATGTGAGTGTGTGTGTGAGTGTGTGTGTGAATGTGTGTGTGAGTGTGTGTGAGTGTGTGTGTGTGTGTGAGTGTGTGTGTGTGTGTGTGTGTGAGTGTGTGTGAGTGTGTGTGTGAATGTGTGTGTGAGTGTGTGTGAGTGAGTGTGTGTGTGTGTGTGTGAGTGTGTGTGAGTGAGTGTGTGTGTGTGTGTGTGAGTGTGTGTGAGTGTGTGTGAGTGAGTGTGTGTGTGTGAGTGTGTGTGAGTGAGTGTGAGTGTGTGTGTGTGTGTGAGTGTGTGTGAGTGTGTGTGTGAATGTGTGTGTGAGTGTGTGTGAGTGAGTGTGTGTGTGTGTGTGTGAGTGTGTGTGAGTGAGTGTGTGTGTGTGTGTGTGAGTGTGGGCTGTGGACATTTTAGCTTATGGTCATTTTCACCTTCTTGTGGGTTATAACTGTGAGATCAGCATATTGTTTTGAACATTGTTACCAATACACATCTAAAGGTCAACAGTGAATCTGTTAATTGTGTAATAAATAATTATTGTTGAAACTACATCTGTGTTTTAATTATAAGGTTTATTCTTTGTGGTCATTTAAAATACAGGTTAGTTGTTTACTTTAAAGGGAAGTACCTAAATGTGTGTTACTTCTTACATATTATTGGAGGCACCGCCAAATTATTTCATATTCATATTTAGTTCTTTAAAGCATACTGCGCCAAAACCAGACGAACTCAGGCCCCGTTCCAGTGTACTACAACACCCCAACACTTGTCAAATAATACTCATTAGCTACCTGGGGCTGGGGTTGCACAACATCAAACTGTTATCATGTAATAAATCATAGAAATGATTAAAACAACAACAACAGGAATCTCTATTATATTATTATATATAACTACATCTTTACATTCTCTTTTTATTGTTTATACTTTTACCAGAACTACCGGACCGGCTCAATGAATGAATGACGTCACACTGACTTTAAAGGTTTATTTATTAAATACAAAGGGTCAAAGGTTAAAGGAGGAATGTTGAAGCGATGAGTCATCAGGATAAGCCCCGCCCCCTCCATGCACTGAGGGGGCGGGGTCAAACCAAATGTTTTTCTGTGTGTCCAATGAGAGAAAAGCAGAAATGAGCTGATTGGACGCTGCTGTTGTCACGGTGATGGCGGTTCGTCTCTTTAAACAGGAAGTGGCGCGTCGTCAGTTCTTCCACCGGATTTGCTGAAAGAGAAGAAGAAACGAGTTCAGTCAGGTCACATGATGAAGATGTTCCACTGGAGTCACCATCAGTCACCTGGCCAGTAACAACCTTCACATCTCCGATCATCTGGCCATCACTTTCCAAACTCACACTCCCCCCCCCCCCCCCCCCCCCCGAGAAACAATTTATTATTATTATTATTAAGATGAAGATGTAATAATAATGATGATGATGATGTAATAATGATGATGATGTAATAATGATGAAGATTATGATGTAATGATGATGAAGATGATGATGTAATGATGATGATGAAGATTATGATGTAATGATGAAGATGATGATGTAATAATGATGAAGATTATGATGTAATGAAGATGATGTAATAATGATGAAGATTATGATGTAATGATGATGAAGATGATGATGTAATAATGATGAAGATTATGATGTAATGATGATGAAGATGATGTAATAATGATGAAGATTATGATGTAATGATGATGATAAAGATTATGATGTAATAATGATGAAGATTATGATGTAGTCGTCAGTTCTTCCACCGGATTTGCTGAAAGAGAAGAAGAAACGAGTTCGGTCAGGTCACATGATGAAGATGTTCCACTGGAGTCACCATCAGTCACCTGGCCAGTAACAACCTTCACATCTCCGATCATCTGGCAATCACTTTCCAAACTCACACTCTCCCCCCCCCCCCCCCCCCTCCCCCCCCCTGGGCCCCCCCTAACCACTGGTCAATCCTTCTCCACCTTTGCTACCATCACCTCCTCTGATCTCTCCTCCACAGTCTCAACCATGAAACCATCAACCTGCAACCTGGACCCGCTTCCCACCACACTTCTAAAGGCCTGTCTCCCTGCTCTCACCACCCTCATCACAACCACTGTAAACTCCTCTCTTTCCTCTGGCCATGTCCCCTCCTCCCTAAAGCTTGCATCAGTCACCCCCGTACTAAAGAAACCCGGCCTGGATCCTGATTCCCCTAACAACTACCGCCCCATTTCCAATCTGCCTTTTCTATCTAAAATCCTGGAACGTGTTGTTGCCAAACAACTCATCACCTACCTAGACTCAAACGACCTCTTTGAACTCTTCCAATCTGGTTTCCGCTCTAAACACAGTACAGAAACTGCCCTCCTCAAAGTGACAAATGACCTTCTGCTATCCTCTGACACCGGCTCCCTCAACATCCTCATCCTCCTTGACCTCAGTGCTGCCTTTGACACGATCCACCACTCCATTCTCATCTCCTGTCTCCAATCCACCCTCGGCATCACTGGCACCGCCCTCTCCTGGCTCAGATCCTATCTCTCCGACAGACACCAATTCATTGCCATCAACAACTGTCAATCAGCCACTGTTCCTCTCATCCACGGTGTCCCCCAGGGCTCTGTGCTTGGTCCACTCCTCTTCATTCTATACATGCTTCCACTTGGTCAGATCCTCCGTCTCCATGGTCTCCAGTTCCACTGCTACGCCGATGACACACAGCTTTACCTCCCCTCCAAAACCATCACTGCCTCCACCCTCTCAACCCTCTCCAACTGTCTGACTGCCATTAAGACCTGGATGCAAAATAACTTCCTCAAACTCAACTCCAACAAATCCGAAGTGCTCATCATTGGTCCTGACTCCCTCACCCACTCCACTCAGAACTTCTCCCTCAACATCGACGACTCCACCATCACCCCCTCCACCAAAATCCGTAACCTTGGAGTTATCCTGGATCATAAGTTTGATTTATTATTATTATTATTAAGATGAAGATGTAATAACAATGATGATGTAATGATGACGATGTAATAATGAGGAAGATGATGATGTAATGATGATGAAGATGATGATGTAATGATGATGATGAAGATTATGATGTAATGATGATGAAGATTATGTTGTAATAATGATGAAGATGATGATGTAATAATGATGAAGATTATGATGTAATGATGATGATGAAGATTATGATGTAATGATGTTGAAGATGATGATGTTATGATGATGAAGATGATGATGTAATAATGATGATGATGTAATGATGATGTAATAATGATGATGTAATAATGATGAAGATTATGATGTGATGATGAAGATGATGATGTAATAATGATGAAGATGATGATGTAATGATGATGTAATAATGATGAAGATTATGATGTAATGATGATGATGAAGATTATGATGTAATGATGATGATGAAGATTATGATGTAATAATGATGATGATGTAATAATGATGAAGATGATGATGTGATGATGATGTAATAATGATGATGATGATGATGTAATAAATATGAAGATGAAGACACTCACCGAGTTGTTGAGCAGCTCGTTGATCTTCCTCTCCTCTGCTGAACCCCTCTCCACCTTCCCTCGGTATCCTAGCAACAGCTGCCGGTCCTTCAGGTCTCGGTACGTCTGATTGGCCCAGAGACACACGGGTCATTATGACATCACTACCACAGAGGTGTCAGGTTACCATTTAAGAACCAATCAGAGACTCACGTTGATGACGATGTCGTGACATTTATGTTTCTGAGCCAAAGAGATCCTCAGGTCAGCGTCTCCGATCAGTCCTACGTACTCCTGCAGCACCTGTCAATCAATCAATACGCCTGTCAATCAATCAATACGCCTGTCAATCAATCAATACGCCTGTCAATCAATCAATACACCTGTCAATCAATCAATACGCCTGTCAATCAATCAATACACCTGTCAATCAATCAATACGCCTGTCAATCAATCAATACGCCTGTCAATCAATCAACACACCTTTCAATCAATCATTACGCCTGTCAATCAATCAATACACCTGTCAATCAATCATTACGCCTGTCAATCAATCAATACACCTGTCAATCAATCATTACGCCTGTCAATCAATCATTACGCCTGTCAATCAATACGCCTGTCAATCAATCATTACGCCTGTCAATCAATCGATACGCCTGTCAATCAATCAATACGCCTGTCAATCAATCATTACGCCTGTCAATCAATCAATACGCCTGTCAATCAATCAATACGCCTGTCAATCAATCAATACGCCTGTCAATCAATCATTACGCCTTTCAATCAATCAATACGCCTGTCAATCAATCAATACGCCTGTCAATCAATCATTACACCTGTCAATCAATCAATACACCTGTCAATCAATACACCTGTCAATCACAGCTCACCTGTCAATCACAGCTCACCTGTCAATCACAGCTCACCTGTGTGGGGGCGGAGTTCTTGTGCAGGATATCAACGACTCTCTGGAAGCTGAGTGGAGATTTCTTCCTGGTGAACCCGAGCCAGTTCCTGCTGCTGAACAGAGCGTCTACGTCCATCCAGGCCTTCAGCTTCGCCCGCGCCGCCAGCGCCGTCACGAAGTACTGCTTCTCCGAAATCTGGGGTCAAAGGTTAACGAGCTCGTTAGTGGCGCCGTCGGCCAATCAGAAAGATGCTCAATTAAAACCCAGCGGCACTCACCCTGAAGGTCTGACGGATGTTAGCCGGACTGCTGTAAGTCCCCTGCAGAGAGATCAATCAATCAATCAATCAGGATCAGCTGATCAGGATCAATCAATCAGGATCAGCTGATCAGGTTCAATGAATGAGGATCAATGAATGAGGATGAATGAATCAGGATCAGCTGATCAGGATCAATCAATCAGGATCAGCTGATCAGGATCAATGAATCAGGATCAATGAATCAGGATCAATGAATCAGGATCAATGAATCAGGATCAGCTGATCAGGATCAATGAATCAGGATCAGCTGATCAGGATCAATGAACCAGGATCAATGAATCAGGATCAATGAACCAGGATCAATGAACCAGGATCAGCTGATCAGGATCAATGAACCAGGATCAATGAACCAGGATCAATAATCAGGCCTGACCTCAGCCTCGGGGTAGTGGTAGAAGCAGCAGTAGTACAGCGTGGTGATCAGCGGCATGTTGAGGATCGAAGCTCTTCTGGGAAACTTCTGGAAGATTTCCACCTTCCCGCCGGACTCGGCCTGACGGTCTGTTGCCTAGCAACAAAGCAGAGGATGAGCTGGTTAAACCTGGTCTGTTGCCTAGCAACAAAGCAGAGGATGAGCTGGTTAAACCTGGTCTGTTGCCTAGCAACAAAGCAGAGGATGAGCTGGAGTTAAACCTGGCTCTTTACACATAGAGCAGTGGTCTCCAACCCTGCTCCTGGAGAGCTACTGCCCTGCATGTTTTAGGTATCTCCTCACTCTAACACACCTGATTCTAATAATCAACTCGTTATCAAGCCCTTTGAGCCTCAGCTGCTTGATGTCGAGTTAGAGTGAGGAGATACCTAAAACATGCAGGGCAGTAGCTCTCCAGGAGCAGGGTTGGAGACCACTGACATAGAGAGTCTAAACCGAACTCTGAAGCTGACACATGAAGTTCCTCCAGCGGCCACACGAGGCTCCACAGTCAGTCGGTCCCCATAAACCTGCATGTCCCCACTTTACAGCAGAAACACACGTTAACGTGCTCTGCAGATGACTTCCTGATAACTGACCGTAGAGTGACGTCACTAACCCTTAACATGATGACATCATGCTGACATCACAGTGACATCACTAACTCTTAACATGATGACATCATGCTGACATCACGCTGACATCACTAACTCTTAACGTGATGACATCACGCTGACATCACGGCGGCGCTCTCACCTCGATGATGATCTGCCTCTCCAGCAGGGTGTAGTGATCCTGGACGTGTGCCGAGTCCTCGCCAGAAAACGGTAGACTGAAACACACACACACATATGATGTCACTGATGACATCATCACTCAGTCAGAGCCAATCACCTGCAGCTGTCACTCACCTGAGGCAGCTCTTCAGGAAGTCCCGCCTCTTGTTTTCATCTGGGATGTTGAAGTGTTCCTTATACTGCATCAGCTGACAGGAAGTGACATCATCAACCCTCTGTCAGTTACTACTGCTGTGTAGTACTGTGTGTAGTACTGTAGTACTGTGTGTATTACTGTGTGTAGTACTGTGTGTAGTACTGTGTGTATTACTGTGTGTAGTACTGTAGTACTGTGTGTATTACTGTGTGTACTGTGTGTAGTACTGTGTGTAGTACTGTAGTACTGTGTGTAGTACTGTGTGTAGTACTGTGTGTAGTACTGTGTGTAGTACTGTGTGTAGTACTGTAGTACTGTGTGTATTACTGTGTGTAGTACTGTGTGTAGTACTGTAGTACTGTGTGTATTACTGTGTGTAGTACTGTGTGTAGTACTGTGTGTAGTACTGTAGTACTGTGTGTATTACTGTGTGTAGGACTGTGTGTATTACTGTAGTACTGTGTGTAGTACTGTGTGTAGTACTTTAGTACTGTGTGTATTACTGTGTGTAGTACTGTGTGTAGTACTGTGTATTACTGTAGTACTGTGTGTAGTACTGTGTGTAGTACTGTGTGTAGTACTGTAGTACTGTGTGTATTACTGTGTGTAGTACTGTGTGTAGTACTGTGTGTAGTACTGTGTATTACTGTAGTACTGTGTGTAGTACTGTGTGTAGTACTGTGTGTAGTACTGTAGTACTGTGTGTATTACTGTAGTACTGTGTGTATTACTGTGTGTAGTACTGTAGTACTGTGTGTAGTACTGTGTGTAGTACTGTTTGTAGTACTGTGTGTATTACTGTGTGTAGTACTGTGTGTATTACTGTGTGTAGTACTGTAGTACTGTGTGTAGTACTGTGTGTATTACTGTGTGTAGTACTGTGTGTAGTACTGTGTGTAGTACTGTGTATAGTACTGTGTATAGTACTGTGTATAGTACTGTGTATAGTACTGTGTATAGTACTGTGTGTATTACTGTGTGTAGTACTGTGTGTATTACTGTGTGTAGTACTGTGTGTAGTACTGTGTGTATTACTGTAGTACTGTGTGTAGTACTGTGTGTAGTACTGTAGTACTGTGTGTAGTACTGTGTGTAGTACTGTGTGTATTACTGTAGTACTGTGTGTATTACTGTAGTACTGTGTGTAGTACTGTGTGTAGTACTGTGTGTATTACTGTAGTACTGTGTGTAGTACTGTGTGTAGTACTGTGTGTACTTCTTACCGCCACGTCTTCCGTTCGGCCCAGAGCTCTGAGGAGGAACATGAGAGAAACGTTATGATGTCATGTTTATTAAAAAAGGTGCTTTCAGCTGTGAGGTGGTGTGAGGAGCAGTGAGGAGGTGTGAGGAGCAGTGAGGAGGTGTGAGGAGCAGTGAGGAGGTGTGAGGAGGTGTTAGGAGCTGTGAGGAGGTGTGAGGAGGTGTGAGGATGTGTGAGGAGTGAGGAGGTGTGAGGATGTGTGAGGAGTGAGGAGGTGTGAGGAGGTGTGAGGAGTGAGGAGGAGTGAGGAGGTGTGAGGAGGTGTTAGGAGTGAGGAGGTGTGAGGAGCTGTGAGGAGGTCTGAGGAGGAGTGAGGAGCTGTGAGGAGGAGTGAGGAGCTGTGAGGAGGTGTGAGGAGGTGTGAGGAGGTGTGAGGAGGTGTGAGGAGCAGTGAGGAGGAGTGATGAGCTGTGAGGAGGTGAACGAGGAGTGAGGAGGTGTGAGGAGGTGCTAGGAGGAGTGAACTAACCTGAGCAGCTCCAGCAGCAGTCTCTGGTCTTTGGTCTCAGTCAGATAATGGATGAAATGTCTCAGAGCCGTTTGTCTGGACTCCAGCTCCCGAACCAGAACCTCTGAGAGAGAGACGGACTGTCAGAGAGCAGCAGGCTGTCAGAGAGCAGCAGACTGTCAGAGAGCAGCAGACTGTCAGAGAGCAGCAGGCTGTCAGAGAGCAGCAGACTGTCAGAGAGCAGCAGACTGTCAGAGAGCAGCAGACTGTCAGAGAGCAGCAGAGAGCAGCAGGCTGTCAGAGAGCAGCAGAGAGCAGCAGGCTGTCAGAGAGCAGCAGGCTGTCAGAGAGCAGCAGAGAGCAGCAGACTGTCAGAGAGCAGCAGAGAGCAGCAGACTGTCAGAGAGCAGCAGACTGTCAGAGAGCAGCAGAGAGCAGCAGACTGTCAGAGAGCAGCAGGCTGTCAGAGAGCAGCAGGCTGTCAGAGAGCAACAGACTGTCAGAGAGCAGCAGAGAGCAGCAGGCTGTCAGAGAGCAGCAGACTGTCAGAGAGCAGCAGAGAGCAGCAGACTGTCAGAGAGCAGCAGAGAGCAGCAGGCTGTCAGAGAGCAGCAGGCTGTCAGAGAGCAACAGACTGTCAGAGAGCAGCAGACTGTCAGAGAGCCGCAGGCTGTCAGAGAGCAGCAGGCTGTCAGAGAGCAGCAGGCTGTCAGAGAGCAGCAGACTGTCAGAGAGCAGCAGGCTGTCAGAGAGCAGCAGAGAGCAGCAGGCTGTCAGAGAGCAGCAGACTGTCAGAGAGCAGCAGGCTGTCAGAAAGCAGCAGACTGTCAGAGAGCAGCAGGCTGTCAGAAAGCAGCAGACTGTCAGAGAGCAGCAGACTGTCAGAGAGCAGCAGACTGTCAGAGAGCAGCAGGCTGTCAGAGAGCAGCAGACTGTCAGAGAGCAGCAGGCTGTCAGAGAGCAGCAGGCTGTCAGAGAGCAGCAGACTGTCAGAGAGCAGCAGAGAGCAGCAGGCTGTCAGAGAGCAGCAGACTGTCAGAGAGCAGCAGGCTGTCAGAGAGCAGCAGACTGTCAGAGAGCAGCAGGCTGTCAGAGAGCAGCAGGCTGTCAGAGAGCAGCAGACTGTCAGAGAGCAGCAGAGAGCAGCAGGCTGTCAGAGAGCAGCAGAGAGCAGCAGACTGTCAGAGAGCAGCAGGCTGTCAGAGAGCAGCAGGCTGTCAGAGAGCAGCAGGCTGTCAGAGAGCAGCAGGCTGTCAGAGAGCAGCAGACTGTCAGAGAGCAGCAGGCTGTCAGAGAGCAGCAGACTGTCAGAGAGCAGCAGGCTGTCAGAGAGCAGCAGACTGTCAGAGAGCAGCAGGCTGTCAGAGAGCAGCAGGCTGTCAGAGAGCAGCAGACTGTCAGAGAGCAGCAGAGAGCAGCAGACTGTCAGAGAGCAGCAGACTGTCAGAGAGCAGCAGACTGTCAGAGAGCAGCAGAGAGCAGCAGACTGTCAGAGAGCAGCAGACTGTCAGAGAGCAGCAGGCTGTCAGAGAGCAGCAGGCTGTCAGAGAGCAACAGACTGTCAGAGAGCAGCAGACTGTCAGAGAGCAGCAGAGAGCAGCAGGCTGTCAGAGAGCAGCAGACTGTCAGAGAGCAGCAGAGAGCAGCAGACTGTCAGAGAGCAGCAGAGAGCAGCAGGCTGTCAGAGAGCAACAGACTGTCAGAGAGCAGCAGACTGTCAGAGAGCAGCAGACTGTCAGAGAGCAGCAGAGAGCAGCAGACTGTCAGAGAGCAGCAGACTGTCAGAGAGCAGCAGAGAGCAGCAGACTGTCAGAGAGCAGCAGGCTGTCAGAGAGCAGCAGGCTGTCAGAGAGCAGCAGACTGTCAGAGAGCAGCAGGCTGTCAGAGAGCAGCAGGCTGTCAGAGAGCAGCAGACTGTCAGAGAGCAGCAGAGAGCAGCAGGCTGTCAGAGAGCAGCAGAGAGCAGCAGGCTGTCAGAGAGCAGCAGACTGTCAGAGAGCAGCAGACTGTCAGAGAGCAGCAGACTGTCAGAGAGCAGCAGAGAGCAGCAGGCTGTCAGAGAGCAGCAGGCTGTCAGAGAGCAGCAGGCTGTCAGAGAGCAGCAGACTGTCAGAGAGCAGCAGACTGTCAGAGAGCAGCAGACTGTCAGAGAGCAGCAGACTGTCAGAGAGCAGCAGGCTGTCAGAGAGCAGCAGACTGTCAGAGAGCAGCAGGCTGTCAGAGAGCAGCAGGCTGTCAGAGAGCAGCAGACTGTCAGAGAGCAGCAGGCTGTCAGAGAGCAGCAGACTGTCAGAGAGCAGCAGGCTGTCAGAGAGCAGCAGGCTGTCAGAGAGCAGCAGGCTGTCAGAGAGCAGCAGAGAGCAGCAGACTCACCTTTACTCAGAGTCCTCTTTAAATAAATTAACACCTGAAACAGAAGAAGTGAGGTCAGTGGGTTTAAGGTTAAATAAATGAATGATGTCATGTCTCTGACTCAGAGTGTTAATAAAGTTACAGCTGTGATGACGTTTCCATCGTTGCCACTGACGGCGAAATCCAGCAGCAGCAGT
Source organism: Scomber scombrus (assembly GCF_963691925.1). NCBI lineage: Eukaryota > Metazoa > Chordata > Actinopteri > Scombriformes > Scombridae > Scomber > Scomber scombrus. The sequence goes on along the minus strand of NC_084986.1, from coordinate 44,243 downwards.
TTGTCCTGAAGAGACCGAAACTTCTCCAGAGACACCACCTGAGACACAGACAGACAGGCAGAGGTACTACAACCTGTCTGTGGCTCTGACAGGGACAGACAGACAGACAGACAGGTAGACAGGTAGAGACAGACAGGTAGACAGGTAGAGACAGACAGGTAGAAACAGACAGGTAGAGACAGACAGACAGACACACAGACAGACAGACAGGCAGAGGTACTACAACCTGTCTGTGGCTCTGACAGGGACAGACAGACAGACAGACAGACAGACAGACAGACAGACAGACAGGTAGAAACAGACAGAGACAGACAGACAGGTATTTTACCTTTCCTTGCTGCAGTCTCTGGACTGTCTCCTCAGGCGTCCAATCACTGACGTAATCCTGACATCACAACACGGTGACATCATCATCAAAACACGGTGACATCATCATCAAAACACGGTGACATCATCATCAAAACACAGTGACATCATCATCAAAACACCAGAACACGCTAACTGCACATGTACATCTATGTTCTTATATACCGCATACACATATATGTACTGTACATAAGTAGATATTAAATAATCAATCTGACTGTAATCAGATTATCAGTCTGACTGTAATCAGATTATCAGCCTGACTGTAATCAGATTATCAGCCTGACTGTAATCAGATTATCAGTCTAGTTGTTACCTTGCATTCAGATTTGGGTTTTCTGAGCTCCGGAGCGTAAAGTCTGACAGAAGAAGATTCACTGAGTGCTGAAGCAGAAAAATATATAGTCATTCACTCATTCATTCTCAGTATATTCACTCATTCATTCTCAGTATTATTCACTCATTCATTCTCAGTATTATTCACTCATTCATTCTCAGTATATTCACTCATTCATTCTCAGTATTATTCACTCATTCATTCTCAGTATTATTCACTCATTCATTCTCAGTATATTCACTCATTCATTCTCAGTATTATTCACTCATTCATTCTCAGCATTATTCACTCATTCATTCTCAGTATAATTCACTCATTCATTCTCAGTATTATTCACTCATTCATTCTCAGTATTATTCACTCATTCATTCTCAGACTCACACTCAGTGAAAGTCTGGAAGTTTCCTCCTTTTGTTTTTCCTGCAGAGAAAAAAAAATCAATATTCAGTTTGTAAACTGATCAGGTGATGATGTCACTGCTACCTGTTCTCCACCTGTTACCTGTTCTCCACCTGTAACCTGTTCTCCACCTGTAACCTGTTCTCCACCTGTAACCTGTTCTCCACCTGTTACTTGTGCTCCACCTGTTACCTGTTCTCCACCTGTTACTTGTGCTCCACCTGTTACCTGTTCTCCACCTGCTACCTGTTCTCCACCTGTTACCTGTTCTCCACCTGTAACCTGTTCTCCACCTGTTACCTGTTCTCCACCTGTTACCTGTTCTCCACCTGTAACCTGTTCTCCACCTGTTACCTGTTCTCCACCTGTTACCTGTTCTCCACCTGTTACCTGTTCTCCACCTGCTACCTGTTCTCCACCTGTTACCTGTTCTCCACCTGTTACCTGTTCTCCACCTGTTACCTGTTCTCCACCTGTTACCTGTTCTCCACCTGTAACCTGTTCTCCACCTGCTACCTGTTCTCCACCTGTAACCTGTTCTCCACCTGTTACCTGTTCTCCACCTGTTACCTGTTCTCCACCTGTTACCTGTTCTCCACCTGTAACCTGTTCTCCACCTGCTACCTGTTCTCCACCTGTAACCTGTTCTCCACCTGTAACCTGTTCTCCACCTGTTACCTGTTCTCCACCTGTTATCTGTTCTCCACCTGCTACCTGTTCTCCACCTGTTACCTGTTCTCCACCTGTTACCTGTTCTCCACCTGTTACCTGTTCTCCACCTGCTACCTGTTCTCCACCTGTTACCTGTTCTCCACCTGCTACCTGTTCTCCACCTGTTACCTGTGCTCCACCTGTTACCTGTTCTCCACCTGTTACTTGTGCTCCACCTGTTACCTGTTCTCCACCTGTTACCTGTGCTCCACCTGCTACCTGTTCTCCACCTGCTACCTGTTCTCCACCTGTTACCTGTTCTCCACCTGTTACCTGTGCTCCACCTGTTACCTGTTCTCCACCTGTTACCTGTTCTCCACCTGTTACCTGTGCTCCACCTGTTACCTGTTCTCCACCTGTTACTTGTGCTCCACCTGTTACCTGTTCTCCACCTGTTACCTGTGCTCCACCTGCTACCTGTTCTCCACCTGCTACCTGTTCTCCACCTGCTACCTGTTCTCCACCTGTTACCTGTTCTCCACCTGTTACCTGTTCTCCACCTGCTACCTGTGCTCCACCTGTTACCTGTGCTCCACCTGTTACCTGTTCTCCACCTGTTACCTGTACTCCACCTGTTACCTGTTCTCCACCTGTTACCTGTTCTCCACCTGCTACCTGTGCTCCACCTGCTACCTGTTCTCCACCTGCTACCTGTTCTCCACCTGTTACCTGTTCTCCACCTGTTACCTGTGCTCCACCTGTTACCTGTTCTCCACCTGTTACTTGTGCTCCACCTGTTACCTGTTCTCCACCTGTTACCTGTTCTCCACCTGTTACCTGTTCTCCACCTGTTACTTGTGCTCCACCTGTTACCTGTTCTCCACCTGCTACCGGTGCTCCACCTGTTACCTGTTCTCCACCTGCTACCTGTGCTCCACCTGTTACCTGTGCTCCACCTGTTACCTGTTCTCCACCTGTTACCTGTACTCCACCTGTTACCTGTTCTCCACCTGTTACCTGTTCTCCACCTGCTACCTGTGCTCCACCTGCTACCTGTTCTCCACCTGCTACCTGTTCTCCACCTGTTACCTGTTCTCCACCTGTTACCTGTGCTCCACCTGTTACCTGTTCTCCACCTGTTACTTGTGCTCCACCTGTTACCTGTTCTCCACCTGTTACCTGTTCTCCACCTGTTACCTGTTCTCCACCTGCTACCTGTTCTCCACCTGTTACCTGTTCTCCACCTGTTACCTGTTCTCCACCTGTTACCTGTTCTCCACCTGTAACCTGTTCTCCACCTGTTACCTGTTCTCCACCTGTTACCTGTTCTCCACCTGTTACCTGTTCTCCACCTGTAACCTGTTCTCCACCTGTTCTCCACCTGCTACCTGTTCTCCACCTGTAACCTGTTCTCCACCTGCTACCTGTTCTCCACCTGTTACCTGTGCTCCACCTGCTACCTGTTCTCCACCTGTTACCTGTTCTCCACCTGCTACCTGTTCTCCACCTGTTACCCGTGCTCCACCTGTTACCTGTTCTCCACCTGTTACCTGTTCTCCACCTGTTACTTGTGCTCCACCTGCTACCTGTTCTCCACCTGTTACCTGTTCTCCACCTGTTACCTGTTCTCCACCTGTTACCTGTTCTCCACCTGTAACCTGTTCTCCACCTGTTCTCCACCTGCTACCTGTTCTCCACCTGTAACCTGTTCTCCACCTGCTACCTGTTCTCCACCTGTTACCTGTGCTCCACCTGCTACCTGTTCTCCACCTGTTACCTGTTCTCCACCTGCTACCTGTTCTCCACCTGTTACCCGTGCTCCACCTGTTACCTGTTCTCCACCTGTTACCTGTTCTCCACCTGTTACTTGTGCTCCACCTGCTACCTGTTCTCCACCTGTTACCTGTTCTCCACCTGCTACCTGTTCTCCACCTGCTACCTGTTCTCCACCTGTTACCTGTTCTCCACCTGCTACCTGTTCTCCACCTGTTACCTGTTCTCCACCTGCTACCGGTGCTCCACCTGTTACCTGTTCTCCACCTGCTACCTGTTCTCCACCTGTTACCTGTTCTCCACCTGCTACCTGTTCTCCACCTGCTACCTGTTCTCCACCTGCTACCGGTGCTCCACCTGTTACCTGTTCTCCACCTGTTACCTGTTCTCCACCTGTTACCTGTTCTCCACCTGCTACCGGTGCTCCACCTGTCTCACCTTTGAACAGAGCGCTGAGGGAGTAGGTGGAGGAGCTTTTGGGTGGGGTATCAGTGTTGATTCTGGGGAAGGCGGGCTCTCTGTCTCTGTCTGTCCTCTGATTGGACGCTGCCGTCTCTTTGACCGACCACGAAATACCTACGGACACACAGCGAATCAGAGAAGCTCCAGCTGGCTGCAGCCAATAACAGAGCAGCTCTCATTAATATAAATGTGCTCTTACTTCCCACTGGCTCTCCGCTCCAGCTGACTTTCTCCACCTCGTCTTCATCATCGTCTTCCTCCACCAGCGGGCGGAGACTGTTCACCGCCTGCTTCGACTCCTTCAGCTGATGGACACAAACTAATCTATAGGTGTGTATCTATAGGTGTGTATATATAGGTGTGTGTATCTATAGGTGTGTATCTATAGGTGTATATATAGGTGTGTGTATATATAGGTGTGTATCTATAGGTGTGTATCTATAGGTGTGTATCTATAGGTGTGTATCTATCTACCTGGTCATCTTCGTCGTCGAAGGTAAAAGCTTTAAACTTGGAGCTGTTCCAGTAGTCTTCCTCATCAGCCTTCATCATCTGGAACACACTTTATTAAATCATCATATAGATCATATTACATCATATTAACTACATGATGAGACATGATGAGACATGGTGGAGCTCTGAGAAGAAGACCAGAGACCACCTGCTGCTCCTCATTAAAGGCCTCATACATCACACACACACAGCTGCTGCTATCAGGAGGTTAGGGTTACCAGGAAGGCTTCTCCTTCACTGTCTCTGTGTCCTGAGGATCAATCAGCTGAGCAGTGATGGAGGCCTTCTACCAGGCAGCCATAGAGAACCCTAACCCCTAACCCCTGACCCCTAACCCTCCCTCAGCAGGCCTTACAGAGCCAACCATGGGACTATATGCATCATGCTTTTATCCTTCTGTTGTTATTCTATTGTTTCCATCAAACACTCAATGTTTCTATTTATTCATATTTACCATCAATGATTAGTGTACTGCATTATGTGTATGTGTGTGTATGTGTGTATGTGTATGTGTGTGTGTGTGTGTGTGTATGTGTGTGTATGTGAGTGTATGTGTGTGTGTTGCCACTGTGATGAGACAACTGTTACTACTTATACAATAAACACATATTCTGATTGTTACGTGTTCTGGATATTTTATATTAAGAAGCACAAAGTGGCTAACCCTAATTCTCATTACACATGCTAACCGGCTAACAGATACTTCTGCTTTTAAACCGCTTTAAACTTCTTTGTCACACGCGGACAAACAGTGGGAGCAGTGACGTCACCGTGCCGGTATGTCACGCGCTACCGGAGCAAACGGACATGAGTAGAACCGGAGAGTTTAACGGTGAAACGGATCAGAACCGATTAGCTGTTTACCTTCAGCTGCTGCTCCTCTTCCTCCCTGCCGGAAGCTGTGGCGGCGCGGTGGCTGCTGGGAGTTGTAGTGAAACAAACTGTAGCGTTTTGTGTCTAGGACGGCGAAGGCATGGTCAGAGTCTGCGCAGTCCTTCGCCTTCCTACGAAAATAATTATTGCGGCTTCCGCTTAGAAACCTTTAATAATAATAAGCACAGCGTTGCATCATGGGACATATTAAGCAATCACAGTTATAAACAATAAAAACAATAATTTATTAACAAGTTATCATAACCCTGCTGCTGCAGCCAATCACAGACAGGTACAACACTGCTGCAGCCAATCACAGACAGGTACAACACTGCTGCAGCCAATCACAGACAGGTACAACACTGCTGCAGCCAATCACAGACAGGAACAACACTGCTGCAGCCAATCACAGACAGGTACAACACTGCTGCAGCCAATCACAGACAGGTACAACACTTCTGCAGCCAATCACAGACAGGTACAACACTGCTGCAGCCAATCACAGACAGGTACAACACTGCTGCAGCCAATCACAGACAGGTACAACACTGCTGCAGCCAATCACAGACAGGAACAACACTGCTGCAGCCAATCACAGACAGGTACAACACTTCTGCAGCCAATCACAGACAGGTACAACACTGCTGCTCTGTCACATACTGACTGACATTTACTCTGAAAATCCTCACAGGAAGTGCTCAAAGTGCAGCTGCTGCTGAACTGTCAGACACACTCAGACAGGACAGAAGTACTACAGCAGTACACAGGACAGAAGTACTACAGCAGTACACAGGACAGAAGTACTACAGCAGTACACAGGACAGAAGTACTACTGCAGTACACAGGACAGAAGTACTACAGCAGTACACAGGACAGAAGTACTACTGCAGTACACAGGACAGAAGTACTACAGCAGTACACAGGACAGAAGTACTACAGCAGTACACAGGACAGAAGTACTACAGCAGTACACAGGACAGAAGTACTACAGCAGTACACAGGACAGGTACAGTACACTGTAGTAGTACTGCAGTAGTATTACAGTAATACTGCAGTAGTATTCCAGTAGTACTGCAGTAGTATTACAGTAATACTGCAGTACAGATAGTAGAGTGATGGCTAGGTGGGGGGAGGGGGATCCTCGGTGGATTGTGGAGCAGAGAGCCGACGCTACCAACGTCAACAACTGGCACTGGTAACTGATGATGATGATGATGGTGATGATGATGGTGATGGTGATGATGATGGTGATGATTGTGATGGTGATGATGATGGTGATGATGATGGTGATGGTGATGATGATGATTGTGATGGTGACACTAACACACTGCTGGTATCCACGGCAACGATAACCAAACCTGCTCACAGA
>NC_084986.1:0-35000 GCF_963691925.1 Scomber scombrus | reverse complement strand
TAGAGTTTAACTACAGGTAGAGTTTAAACTACAGGTAGAGTTTAAACTACAGGTAGAGTTTAACTACAGGTAGAGTTTAACTACAGGTAGAGTTTAAACTACAGGTAGAGTTTAAACTACAGGTAAAGTTTAACTACAGGTAGAGTTTAACTACAGGTAGAGTTTAAACTACAGGTAGAGTTTAACTACAGGTAGTTTAGTTAAACCTAATGTCCAGTCTCTTGGTTCTTCTTAGATCAGCTCCCCCAGGTGCTCCTCTGGTCCTGCAGGTGTTCGTATCCCGACCGTCAGCTTCGCTCTGAGAGAAACGTTCCAGACATCAGCTGATGAGCTCTACCAGACCTTCATCAACCAGGAGGTACTGTGTTTACTACAGTAGTACTGTGTTTACTGCAGCTGGTCCAGGTGTTTACTACAGTAGCACTGTGTTTACTGCAGCTGGTCCAGGTGTTTACTACAGTAGCACTGTGTTTACTGCAGCTGGTCCAGGTGTTTACTACAGTAGCACTGTGTTTACTGCAGCTGGTCCAGGTGTTTACTACAGTAGCACTGTGTTTACTGCAGCTGGTCCAGGTGTTTACTACAGTAGCACTGTGTTTACTGCAGCTGGTCCAGGTGTTTACGCGCTCGGCTGCGATGGTCGACGGTCGTCATGGAGGGAAGTTTCGGCTGCTTGACGGCAGCGTCAGCGGAGAGTTCACACAGCTGGTGAGGTCACAGCTCTTTAGTCAATGGGTTTGTTGTCAGTGTTGAGATGAGACATTGCCATGGTAACCAGGGCGCCACTCCCACCGCCAGGTACCCGACCAGAAGATCGAGATGAGGTGGCGGTTCCGGACTTGGCCCGGCCGTAAGTGTCCCCGATGCAGGGTTAGGGTTGGGGTCTGTGGTTGTTTGTGACGTGGTTGTTTCCTGCAGAGCACTTCGCCTCCGTCCGCCTGCAGCTGGAGCAGCGAGGAGACGACACGGAGCTCAGGATGCAGTGTGGAGGCGTTCCCTCAGCGGAGGAGGACTCCACCCGGGAGGGATGGACCCGCTTCTACTTCCAGGCCATCAAACAGACGTTCGGATACTGAACCAGGAAGCTGGTCTCTGTTCTCAGATGTTTGGATCTGTTGGACCTTTAACGTGTGAGACGTGTTGTTTGTAAAATAAAGGACGTAAAGATGTTTGTGTTTGTGTGAATGATCCAGAGAATCAGAACCAGCTGACTCATTAACTCTGCTTCTGTTCTTTATTCTCTTTCATGATTGTTTTTGTCTTTTTTTACATGTAGAACAACAAAGACACAACGTTTACTTTCAAATACAATTTACATCAAACCCAACAAACCACATTAATAAAATCTACTAAAATACATAAAAACATTAAAAACATTGAAACTAAACATGAACAAACTGCAGCTATGAAACATTTCAGGAATGTGAAGTTTTATATTTACATAAAAGTATAAAAATACAGAAACATTAGACTGAAAGCTTTTTACACTATGAACACGATGATCAGCGATCAATAACTTCAGTTTCATCCAAATGAAAATAAGAAGCATCCAAATCATTTCCAGTGCAGCGATGCTTCTACCGATCGATCATTACATCGACTTTAATTGATCACTGATAGTTTTTCTGACTCGTCTCTGTGGAGCTGCCCGGGGTCAAAGGTCATCAGGACGGATTAGAAGACTTCCTCCTCTTCTGCTTCACAGCCGTAGTCTGGAAACACCAATCAATCAATCAGTCAGTCAATCAGTCAGTCAGTCAGTAAATCAATCAACCAACCAACCAACCAACCAACCAACCAACCAGTCAGTCAGTCAATCAACCAACCAACCAACCAACCAGCCAGTCAGTCAATCAACCAACCAACCAACCAACCAACCAGTCAGTCAGTCAGTCAATCAACCAACCAACCAACCAACCAGTCAGTCAGTCAGTCAATCAACCAACCAGTCAGTCAATCAATCAACCAACCAACCAGTCAATCAACCAACCAACCAACCAGTCAGTCAGTCAGTCAGTCAATCAACCAACCAACCAACCAACCAGTCAGTCAGTCAGTCAATCAACCAACCAACCAGTCAGTCAATCAATCAACCAACCAGTCAGTCAGTCAGTCAATCAACCAACCAACCAACCAACCAACCAGTCAGTCAATCAATCAACCAACCAACCAGTCAATCAACCAACCAACCAACCAACCAACCAACCAACCAGTCAGTCAATCAATCAACCAACCAGTCAGTCAGTCAATCAATCAACCAACCGACCAACCAGTCAATCAACCAACCAACCAGTCAGTCAGTCAATCAACCAACCAACCAGTCAATCAATCAACCAACCAGTCAGTCAGTCAGTCAGTCAGTCACTCAGTAAATCAATCAACCAATCAACCAACCAGTCATTCAATCAGTAAACCAAGCAATCAGTCAACCAACCAACCAACCAACCAACCAACCAACCAGTCAGTCAGTCAATCAATCAACCAACCAACCAACCAGTGAGTCAATCAATCAATCAACCAACCAACCAGTCAGTCAATCAATCAGTAAATCAATCAACCAACCAACCAACCAACCAGTCAGTCAGTCAATCAATCAACCAACCAACCAGTCAGTCAGTCAATCAATCAACCAACCAACCAGTCAGTCAGTCAATCAATCAGTAAATCAATCAACCAACCAACCAACCAACCAGTCAGTCAGTCAATCAATCAACCAACCAACCAGTCAGTCAATCAATCAGTAAATCAATCAACCAACCAGTCAGTCAATCAGTAAACCAATCAATCAGTCTTTACAGGACTGATAAAGTTCTGGACTCACCTCCTACAAGCTGCAGAGCGCTGACACACTCCTCTTCCACCTCCAACTCCACCTCCTCTTCCTCCTCCTCCTCCTCCTCCACTGGGGCAGGGCAGTGCTCCGTTTCAGGATGTGGCTCGGGGTCAGGGGTCGGCTCAGCAGTGACCTCTGTTGTGGTATTGGTTGTCATGGTAACAGCAGTTTCTCCCTGAGAAGTGAAATTGGTTTTAAACAAGTGAGACAGGTGAGACATGTGAGAGGTGAGAGGTGAGACAGGTGAGGGTCACTCACCTGGGACGCAGGTTTCTTCTTCTTTGATGTGGAGGACAGGAGGGGGCGGAGCCTAGAACAGCAGAGTCAGAGGTCAGTGGTCAGAGATCAGCTCTATGTGATACCTGTTCTACAGTGATGATGTCATACCTCTTCCCCATCATGCTAGCAGTGTTAGCCAGGTCCAGGTTGGTGCTGCTGGTCTTCTTGCGGCGGCGGCGGCTGAGTGGTTTCTGTGTGGTGCAGTCGGGGGGGTCGGAGGCTCTGGGACTGCTGCCCCCCCCACTTCCTGTCCCCCCCCCACTTCCTGTCCCCCGACTGTTCAGGTCTCTGAGAACCTCGTAGTTGATCTTACTGGAGATCTTCTTCTTCTCCAACATCTTCTCAATGGCCTCGCTCGCTGTGGACGCCTCCATCATCTCCTTCTTCTTCTTGGACTTCTTGGGCTGGAAGCAGTCAGAGGTTAAACCCAGACCCTAACCCCGACCCCTGACCCTAACCCTGACCTTAACCCAGACCCCTGACCCTAACCCTGACCCCGACCCTAACCCAGACCCTGACCCCGACCCTAACCCAGACCCCTGACCCTAACCCTGAACTGTGAAGCTGTGTTCACAGAGACTAAAGTCTTATTTCCAGGATGTGATCAGAGTGATTTTTCGTCTCACCTTCTCTTTATACGTTCCCCGTTCCTTCTCTTTTCGGATCCTTTCTTCTTTCTCTGAGAATACAAACAGGAAATAATTCACATTGAGCAAATGTTGAAAATTATGTTTATATTTGAACATATGATGATGTCATCACGATGCGACGGACCGCTCTGCTCCTTCAGGTATTCCTGGTTCTGCTGCATCCACAGCTCCGTCTTCACCTGGACCTCCATCTCGTTCAGGATGTACTGCAACACAATCACACAGCTGATCAATCACACAGCTGATCAATCACACAGCTGATCAATTACACAGCTGATCAACATGCAGCTGATCAATCACACAGCTGATCAATCACACAGCTGATCAATCACACAGCTGATCAACATGATGAATAAACAGACCTTATCAATCTCCTGATCATCAATACCGTCCAGATCCAGATCTCCACTCTCAGACTGCTCATCTGGAAAATAACAAAGTCTGACCCTGTTAGACCTTAGTGACATCACTTCCTGTTACAGTGACATCACTTCCTGTTACAGTGACATCACATCCTGTTACAGTATTGTTGTTATTCTCTCTCAGACCATCATCTGTTTACTTTCTGTTCTCACCGTCTTGGCCGTCTGTTTCTAGCTTGCTGAAGGTGCTGAGGTTCTGCTGGAGGCCCAGGCTGGTTGCCCTGGGCAACGTCCCCAGAATGACAGCCAGAGGGGGGGGCTGGCGTGGAGGCCCCTCCCCCTCCTGCTCCGTCTGCGCCTCCTTCTCACCGACGCCATCGTCGGTCTTTTTGCCTCGCGCCTCCTCCTCCTGGATCACGTGACACAGGAAGTCTTGAGTCAGGTGTTCGGTGGCGGCTTGGAGCTCATCATCATCAACCTCCACCTCATCGGGTTCAGAGGTCAAAGACTCCTCGTCCTGAGGGTCTGAAAATAAGAGGTCAAAGGTCAGGAAGAGCTCAACGCCTGCCAGTGTTTCCGTGAAACCTGGAGAAAAGAAAACAAGGTAAAAATGACTTAGAACAAACCGATCTCTTTGGTGTACGCTGCATAGATTCCTCTCAGTTTGGGTCGGCTCTTCTCCAACTCCGTCTCGATCTCATCCTGATAACAGCTGATCTCTCCTGGACCAGGACACGGAAAACACAACATGACTCAAACATCTATATAATGCTTTATATACTGTCTATATACTGTCTGTTATATACTATATTATTCCTCCGGTCCCCTCCGAAGGGTCCTAAAGGGTTCCATAAAGTCCCCTCCGAAGGGTCCTAAAGGGTTCCATAAAGTCCCCTCCGAAGGGTCCTAAAGGGATCCTTTAAGTCCCCTCCGAAGGGTCCTAAAGGGATCCTTTAAGTCCCCTCCGAAGGGTCCTAAAGGGTTCCTTTAAGTCCCCTCCCAAGGGTCCTAAAGGGTTCCTTTAAGTCCCCTCCCAAGGGTCCTAAAGGGTTCCATAAAGTCCCCTCCGAAGGGTCCTAAAGGGTTCCTTTAAGTCCCCTCCCAAGGGTCCTAAAGGGATCCTTAGTCCACTTATTGAACCGTCAGGTAGAACTGACCTTCGACCTCGTTGAGCTTCCTGCTCAGCTCCTGTTCCAGCTGCAGAGAAAGAAAAGTAAAGATGGAAATGATTGGTTAATTGTGATTTCATGTGAGGGCCAATCAGAGACAGAGGACTGTACCTGTGAGGACCAATCAGAGACAGAGGACTGTACCTGTGAGGACCAATCAGAGACAGAGGACTGTACCTGGATCATCTTGGTCTTGTGCTGACCAGCAGTGAAGGACGGAGGATCACATTCTTGCTCCAGATCAACTCTCATGAACTCATCGATGGTCAGCTGACTGGTGGGAGTGTCCTCAAACTCTGTTAACCTGCAGGAGACAGAGAGGGAATGCTGGGATCCACTGGGATCCACTGGGACCCACTGTAATGTACTGTGATCCACTGTGATCTACTGGGACCTACTGGGATCCACTGTAATGTACTGGGACCCACTGGGGTCCACTGTAATGTACTGGGACCCACTGTAATGTACTGGGATCCACTGGGATCCACTGTAATGTACTGGGACCCACTGGGGTCCACTGTAATGTACTGGGATCCACTGTAATGTACTGGGACCCACTGGGACCCACTGTAATGTACTGGGATCCACTGGGATCTACTGGGACCTACTGGGATCCACTGTAATGTACTGGGACCCACTGGGGTCCACTGTAATGTACTGGGACCCACTGTAATGTACTGGGATCCACTGGGATCCACTGTAATGTACTGGGATCCACTGTAATGTACTGGGATCCACTGGGATCCACTGTAATGTACTGGGACCCACTGGGGTCCACTGTAATGTACTGGGATCCACTGGGATCCACTGGGATCTACTGGGATCCACTGGGATCTACTGGGATATGTGGTAGTTCTCACCTCTTCCTCAGAGTCGCCTGACAAACTTTCACCACACCGATCACGTCTTTCACTGTGCGACGAAACTTATGCATCCGAGCTGCTACCAGGAGGGCTGAGAGGAGGAGGAGGAGGAGGAGGAGAGGGGGAGGAGGAGGAGGAGGGAGGAGGAGAGGGGGAGGAGGAGGAGGAGGAGAGGGGGAGGAGGAGGAGGAGGAGAGAGGAGGAGGAGGAGAGGGGGAGGAGGAGGAGGAGGAGGAGGGAGGAGGAGGCGAGGGGGAGGAGGAGGAGGAGGAGGAGGAGGGAGGAGGAGGAGGAGGAGAGGGGGAGGAGGAGGAGAGAGGAGGAGGAGAGGAGGAGGAGAGGGGGAGGAGGGAGGAGGAGGAGGAGGAGAGGAGGAGGAGAGGGGGAGGAGAGGGGGAGGAGGAGGAGGAGAGAGAGGAGGAGAGGAGGAGGAGGAGGAGGAGGAGGGAGGAGGAGGAGGAGGAGGAGAGGGGGAGGAGGAGGAGGAGGGAGGAGGAAAGTAATTAATCACGTTTCCTGTAGTACAGTTTGAGGTACATGTACTGCAGTTCGTAGTACTAGTACTGCAGTGTGTAGTACTAATACTTCAGTTTGTAGTACTAGTACTGCAGTGTGTAGTACTAGTACTGCAGTGTGTAGTACTAGTACTGCAGTGCGTAGTACTAGTACTGCAGTGCGTAGTACTAGTACTGCAGGTTGTAGTACTAGTACTGCAGGTTGTAGTACTAGTACTGCAGTGTGTAGTACTAGTACTGCAGGTTGTAGTACTAGTACTGCAGTATGTAGTACTAGTACTGCAGTATGTAGTACTAGTACTGCAGTATGTAGTACTAGTACTGCAGTGTGTAGTACTAGTACTGCAGTGTGTAGTACTAGTACTGCAGGTTGTAGTACTAGTACTGCAGTATGTAGTACTAGTACTGCAGTATGTAGTACTAGTACTGCAGTATGTAGTACTAGTACTGCAGTGTGTAGTACTAGTACTGCAGTGTGTAGTACTAGTACTGCAGGTTGTAGTACTAGTACTGCAGTATGTAGTACTAGTACTGCAGTATGTAGTACTTGTAGTAGTACTAGTACTGCAGGTTGTAGTACTAGTACTGCAGGTTGTAGTACTTGTAGTAGTACTAGTACTGCAGTGTGTAGTACTAGTACTGCAGTATGTAGTACTTGTAGTAGTACCTGCTCCACACAGGCCTGACGGACGCCTCCCTGTGTGCATCCAGTCTCTTTTCATCCTCTGAACCAGACGAAGAGCCGTCATAGAAACTTCATGAGTCTGAACTCCAAACTCCAACATGTGAGCAAAGCGAGGGATGAGGAGGCACGGATCTGAGGAGGAGAGGAGGAGGAGAGAGAGGAGGAGAGGAGGAGGAGAGGGGGGGAGGAGAGGAGGAGAGGAGGAGGAGAGGGGGGGGAGGAGAGGAGGAGAGAGAGGAGGAGAGGAGGAGGAGAGGAGGAGAGAGAGGAGGAGAGGAGGAGGAGAGAGAGGAGGAGAGGGGGGGGAGGAGAGGAGGAGAGGAGGAGAGGAGGAGGAAGGGGGGGGAGGAGAGGAGGAGAGGAGGAGGAGAGGGGGGGAGGAGAGGAGGAGAGGAGAGGAGGAGGAGGAGAGAGGAAGAGAGAGAGGAGGAGAGGAGGAGGAGAGGGGGAGGAGGAGAGGAGGAGGAGAGGGGGAGGAGGAGGAGGAGAGAGAGGAGGAGAGGAGGAGGAGAGGGGGGGGAGGAGAGGAGGAGAGAGAGGAGGAGAGGAGGAGAGGAGGAGGAGAGGGGGGGGGAGAGGAGGAGGAGAGGAGGAGAGAGAGGAGGAGAGGAGGAGGAGAGAGAGGAGGAGAGGGGGGGAGGAGAGGAGGAGAGGAGGAGGAGAGGAGGAGGAGAGGGGGGGAGGAGAGGAGGAGAGGAGAGGAGGAGGAGGAGAGAGGAAGAGAGAGAGGAGGAGAGGAGGAGGAGAGGGGGAGGAGAGGGGGAGAGGAGGAGAGGAGGAGGAGGAGAGAGAGGAGGAGAGGAGGAGGAGAGGAGGAGGAGAGGGGGGGGAGGAGAGGAGGAGAGAGAGGAGGAGAGGAGGAGAGGAGGAGGAGAGGGGGGGGGGAGAGGAGGAGGAGAGGAGGAGAGAGAGGAGGAGAGGAGGAGGAGAGAGAGGAGGAGAGGGGGGGAGGAGAGGAGGAGAGGAGGAGGAGAGGAGGAGGAGAGGAGGAGAGGAGGAGAGGAGGAGGAAGGGGGGGGAGAGGAGGAGAGGAGGAGGAAAGGAGGAGGAGAGGAGGAGAGAGAGGAGGAGAGGAGGAGGAGATGGGGGGGAGGAGAGGAGGAGAGGAGAGGAGGAGGAGAGAGGAAGAGAGAGAGGAGGAGAGGAGGAGGAGAGGGGGAGGAGAGGGGGAGAGGAGGAGAGGAGGAGGAGAGGGGGAGGAGGAGGAGAGGAGGAGAGGAGGAGGAGGAGAGGAGGAGGACAGGGGGAGGAGGAGGAGGAGAGGAGGAGAGGAGGAGGACAGGGGGAGAGGAGGAGGAGAGGAGGAGAGAGAGGAGGAGAGGAGGAGGAGAGGAGGAGGACAGGGGGAGAGGAGGAGGAGAGGAGGAGGAGAGGAGGAGAGAGAGGAGGAGAGGAGGAGGAGGAGAGGAGGAGGAGAGGGGGAGGAGGAGGAGGAGAGGAGGAGAGGAGGAGGAGAGGGGGAGGAGGAGAGGAGCAGAGGAGGAGACCTGTCAATAGAATGATGTCATAAACACAGACATGATGTCACTAACCTGTCTATAGATCAGGGGTCAGGGGTCAGGGTTAGGGTTAGCAGGTTATCTAAAGTTCTCACCGATGGCCGGAGCGTTGATGCAGAGTTCTCGAGCCAACAGCAAGAAGGTCTTTCCCAAGATGTACACGTTCACCTGAACACAGACAACAGGTGAGGTCAGGTGAGGTCAGGTGAGGTCAGGTGAGTTCAGGTGAGGTCAGGTGAGGTCAGGTGAGGTCAGGTGTGTTCAGGTGAGGTCAGGTGAGGTCAGGTGTGTTCAGGTGAGGTCAGGTGAGGTCAGGTGAGTTCAGGTGAGTTCAGGTGAGGTCAGGTGTGTTCAGGTGAGGTCAGGTGAGGTCAGGTGTGTTCAGGTGAGGTCAGGTGAGGTCAGGTGTGTTCAGGTGAGGTCAGGTGAGGTCAGGTGTGTTCAGGTGAGGTCAGGTGAGGTCAGGTGAGGTCAGGTGTGTTCAGGTGAGGTCAGGTGAGGTCAGGTGAGGTCAGGTGTGTTCAGGTGAGGTCAGGTGAGGTCAGGTGAGGTCAGGTGTGTTCAGGTGAGGTCAGGTGAGGTCAGGTGAGTTCAGGTGAGGTCAGGTGAGGTCAGGTGTGTTCAGGTGAGGTCAGGTGAATTCAGGTGAGTTCAGGTGAGGTCAGGTGTGTTCAGGTGAGGTCAGGTGAGGTCAGGTGAGTTCAGGTGAGTTCAGGTGAGGTCAGGTGAGTTCAGGTGAGGTCAGGTGAGTTCAGGTTAGGTCAGGTGAGTTCAGGTGTGTTCAGGTGAGGTCAGGTGAGGTCAGGTAAGTTCAGGTGAGGTCAGGTGAGGTCAGGTGAGGTCAGGTGTGTTCAGGTGAGGTCAGGTGTGTTCAGGTGAGGTCAGGTGAGTTCAGGTGAGGTCAGGTGAGGTCAGGTGAGTTCAGGTGAGTTCAGGTGAGGTCAGGTGTGTTCAGGTGAGGTCAGGTGAGTTCAGGTGAGGTCAGGTGAGTTCAGGTGAGCTCAGGTGAGTTCAGGTGAGGTCAGGTGAGGTCAGGTGAGGTCAGGTGAGTTCAGGTGAGGTCAGGTGAGGTCAGGTGAGTTCAGGTGAGGTCAGGTGAGGTCAGGTGAGTTCAGGTGAGGTCAGGTGAGGTCAGGTGAGGTCAGGTGAGGTCAGGTGAGTTCAGGTGAGGTCAGGTGAGGTCAGTTATACCTGCAGCAGGTCGCTCAGGTCCAGCAACATGTCTGACAGCAGCTCAGGAAACAGCAGTGAGTCAAACACACACACACAGAAACACACACACAGAAACACACACACAGAAACACACACACACAGAAACACACACACACACAGAAACACACACACAGAGCGTTGCTAGGATACGTGGCGTCCCCTCGGTGCGGCAGACCAGGTAGAGGCAGGCGGCGATGACGTGCTCCATCTTCCGGCCGCGGGTCAGATGTTTACTAACAACCATCTTAAAGAAGTTAAAGGCCGTATCCAGACAGTGCTGGTTCAGCTGCAGCTGGCTGCCCAGGTGATGGATCTGCCTCTTACCTACACACACACACACACACACACACATATATATATATACACACACACACACACACACACATATATATATACACACACACACACATATATATATATACACACACACACACACATATATATATATACACACACACACACACACACATATATACACACACACACACACACACACACACACACAGACACATTATCAGTAAATATTCTTTAAGCCTTTTATAATATAATAATATAAATGATCAGATATGAGATCTTCACCATGATGATGAAGAAGATGAAGATGAAGATGATACTCACCGCTCTGCAGCGTCTGGGCTCTGGACTCTTTACCAACACTGGTGTGAAAACCAGAACCGAGGAGGGGAGCCTTCACCGGACCTGAGACCCAGACCAGATCTACGTTATGATCCCAGACAACCCACCTCATAAAATACACAAAAACTACTACACAACCCCTTCATAAAATACACAAAAACTACTACACAACCCACCTCATAAAATACACATAAACTACTACACAACCCACCTCATAAAATACACAAAAACTACTACACAACCCCACCTCATAAAATACACAAAAACTACTACACAACCCACCTCATAAAATACACAAAAACTACTACACAACCCCTTCATAAAATACACAAACTACTACACAACCCACCTCATAAAATACACAAAAACTACTACACAACCCACCTCATAAAATACACAAAAACTACTACACAACCCCTTCATAAAATACACAAAAACTACTACACAACCCCTTCATAAAATACACAAAAACTACTACACAACCCCTTCATAAAATACACATAAACTACTACACAACCCCTTCATAAAATACACAAAAACTACTACACAACCCCTTCATAAAATACACAAAAACTACTACACAACCCCTTCATAAAATACACAAAAACTACTACACAACCCCTTCATAAAATACACATAAACTACTACACAACCCCTTCATAAAATACACAAAAACTACTACACAACCCCTTCATAAAATACACAAAAACTACTACACAACCCCTTCATAAAATACACAAAAACTACTACACAACCCACCTCATAAAATACACAAAAACTACTACACAACCCCTTCATAAAATACACAAATGATGTCACAGAGTGGGCTCTGGATTTTAGGAGGAGTGAGGCCTCTGTAGCTTTCCATCTCTGCTAATCACACTCAATCAGCCTCAGGTGGGACCTCCTCTGTTACCATGACAACCAGGTGATTATCTCAAAGGCAGCAGAGCTGAAGCTTTCCCTCCTCACACAAAAGAGTTCAACATGAAGGCTGCTGCTGTCATCATCGGGTGAGTTCAACTCACCTGTACAAGAACGATAACCCTCACCTGTACAAGTAAGATAACCCTCACCTGTACAAGTAAGGTAACCCTCACATGTACAAGTAAGATAACCCTCACCTGTACAAGTAAGATAACCCTCACCTGTACAAGTAAGGTAACCCTCACCTGTACGGGTAAGATAACCCTCACCTGTGCAAGTAAGATAACCATCACCTGTACAAGTAAGATAACCCTCACCTGTACAAGTAAGATAACCCTCACCTGTACGGGTAAGATAACCCTCACCTGTACAAGTAAGATAACCCTCACCTGTACGGGTAAGATAACCCTCACCTGTACAAGTAAGATAACCCTCACCTGTACAAGTAAGATAACCCTCACCTGTACAAGTAAGGTAACCCTCACCTGTACAAGTAAGATAACCCTCACCTGTACAAGTAAGATTACCCTCACCTGTACAAGTAAGGTAACCCTCACCTGTACAAGTAAGATAACCCTCACCTGTACAAGTAAGGTAACCCTCACCTGTACAAGTAAGATAACCCTCACCTGTACAAGTAAGATAACCCTCACCTGTACAAGTAAGATAACCCTCACCTGTACAAGTAAGATAACCCTCACCTGTACAAGTAAGGTAAACCTCACCTGTACAAGTAAGGTAAACCTCACCTGTACAAGTAAGGTAACCCTCACCTGTACAAGTAAGATAACCCTCACCTGTACAAGTAAGATAACCCTCACCTGTACAAGTAAGATAACCCTCGCCTGTACAAGTAAGATAACCCTCGCCTGTACAAGTAAGATAACCCTCACCTGTACAAGTAAGATAACCCTCACCTGTACAAGTAAGATAACCCTCACCTGTACAAGTAAGATAACCCTCACCTGTACAAGTAAGATAACCCTCACCTGTACAAGTAAGATAACCCTCACCTGTACGGGTAGGATAACCCTCACCTGTACAAGTAAGATAACCCTCACCTGTACAAGTAAGATAACCCTCACCTGTACAAGTAAGATAACCCTCACCTGTACAAGTAAGGTAACCCTCGCCTGTACAAGTAAGATAACCCTCACCTGTACAAGTAAGATAACCCTCACCTGTACGGGTAGGATAACCCTCACCTGTACAAGTAAGATAACCCTCACCTGTACAAGTAAGATAACCCTCACCTGTACAAGTAAGATAACCCTCACCTGTACAAGTAAGGTAACCCTCACCTGTACAAGTAAGGTAACCCTCGCCTGTACGGGCAGGGTAACCCTCGCCTGTACGGGCAGGGTAACCCTCGCCTGTACGGGCAGGGTAACCCTCGCCTGTACGGGCAGGGTAACCCTCGCCTGTACGGGCAGGGTAACCCTCGCCTGTACGGGCAGGGTAACCCTCGCCTGTACGGGCAGGGTAACCCTCGCCTGTACGGGCAGGGTAACCCTCGCCTGTACGGGCAGGGTAACCCTCGCCTGTACGGGCAGGGTAACCCTCGCCTGTACGGGCAGGGTAACCCTCGCCTGTACGGGCAGGGTAACCCTCGCCTGTACGGGCAGGGTAACCCTCGCCTGTACGGGCAGGGTAACGCTCACCTGTACGGGCAGGGTAATGCTCACCTGAGCTGGTAAAAATGAACCTCAGTGTTTCTTTCAGACTCTTTATCAGTTACGTGTTTACTGACGGAGCACAACAAGGTAAACTGGTTTATTCTTTGCTGGTTTATTTCGGGTCTTTGCTGGTTTATTTCTGGTCTTTGCTGGTTTATTCTGTGCTGGTTTATTTCGGGTCTTTGCTGGTTTATTCTGTGCTGGTTTATTTCGGGTCATTGCTGGTTTATTTCGGGTCTTTGCTGGTTTATTCTGTGCTGGTTTATTTCGGGTCTTTGCTGGTTTATTTCGGGTCTGTGCTGGTTTATTTCGGGTCTTTGCTGGTTTATTCTGTGCTGGTTTATTTCGGGTCTTTGCTGGTTTATTCTGTGCTGTTTTATTTCGGGTCTGTGCTGGTTTATTTCGGGTCTTTGCTGGTTTATTCTGTGCTGGTTTATTTCGGGTCATTGCTGGTTTATTTCGGGTCATTGCTGGTTTATTTCGGGTCTGTGCTGGTTTATTTCGGGTCTTTGCTGGTTTATTCTGTGCTGGTTTATTTCGGGTCTTTGCTGGTTTATTCTGTGCTGGTTTATTTCGGGTCATTGCTGGTTTATTTCGGGTCTTTGCTGGTTTATTTCGGGTCCTGGTTTCCCAGTATATTAGCTGTAAACGAGTGTCCAGGTGAGCTGTGACCTTTGACCTCCAGATGCAGGGGCAGGTGTAGAGTGGGCGTGTCGGGACCGTTACCTGTGGATCCAGGTGACCTCAGCACAGGCGCCACGATTCGAGGCTGTAGGTCAGTGACTGTTCAGTAATATGGCTGCAGGGTTGTTACCATGGTAACCGTCTTTCTGTCCTGACGTAGATCAACATGGCGTCCACTCCATCAACGAGCAGCTGGCCTCCAGCTGCGGTTACACCATCAGCACCTTCAGGACCGACGGCTACACCACCTTCAGAGCCTCGTACTACTCCTGCTTCACCCACAGTCAGGTAACCCCACCCACAGCCAGGCAGCCCCACCCACAGCCAGGTAGCTCCACCCACAGCCAGGCAGCTCCACCCACAGCCAGGTAGCTCCACCCACAGCCAGGTAGCTCCAGGCAGCCTCACCCACAGCCAGGTAGGCCCACCCACAGCCAGGTAGCCCCACCCACAGCCAGGTAGCTCCACCCACAGCCAGGCAGCTCCACCCACAGCCAGGTAGCTCCACCCACAGCCAGGTAGCTCCACCCACAGCCAGGTAGCTCCACCCACAGCCAGGTAGCCCCACCCACAGCCAGGTAGCCCCACCCACAGCCAGGTAGCCCCACCCACAGCCAGGTAGCCCCACCCACAGCCAGGTAACCCCACCCACAGCCAGGTAGCCCCACACACAGCCAGGTAACCCCACCCACAGCCAGGTAACACCACCCACAGCCAGGCAACTCCACCCACAGCCAGGTAACCCCACCCACAGCCAGGTAACCCCACCCACAGCCAGGTAACCCCACCCACAGCCAGGCAACTCCACCCACAGCCAGGCAGCCCCACCCACAGCCAGGTAGCCCCACACACAGCCAGGTAACCCCACCCACAGCCAGGTAGCCCCACCCGGTGGTGACGGTTGGTGTTTCTGTGCAGAGCGACGAAGCGTTCTCCTTCAGATTTAACGTGATTGTCAGCAACGGCGGTTCCGGGTGGATCAGCAGACCAGTTTCTGCTGCCTGTTCTGGTCTGAGCTGGACTCACAGAGAGATCATCTGTGAGGAGGACTACATGGAGGTCTGAGCCGCATCCACCTTCACACTTCCAACTGAGAGGAAACCTGATCACTTACAGCTGCTGTCATCATGTCCACCAGGTGAATGTAAACCGTGAGTCTTCCTGTGGAGGTCAGCGGGGGGAGAGTGGACAGGTGTGGCAGAGGGCTTTCTCTCAGGTAACCATCACATCTGCAGACACAACTCTAACATCTGTGTGTGACTGCGATCCAAACTGTAGATGCAGTAAAATACAAATTCCACAAACGCTGCAAAAATTTGATGAAGGCCTGAAAAAACCTACAATTAGTTGTTTTTAAAAAGATCTGCATCCTATCATCTCACCCAGGTTAGGAACCACTGCTCTAGATCACTTCTAAAAGTCTGCGTTTATCTTCTGTCATGAACCCAAATAAGAGACCAGAACGTTCCTGTGAGTGTTTTCAGCGCTGTGGTTGGTTGGTGTTCAGGCTCAGAGGACGGCGAGCGCCGCCTGGCAGCTGATGTTCCTGCAGCGTGACGGACAGGTGAGCAGCATGACCCTCAGCGAGGCCCAGACGCAGGGCTACAGCCTGACTGCCACCGCCGGGAGGGTGGTGCTCCGATCTCGGTACAGCCCGCCGCAGGCTGAGCTGATGATGGTGAGTCAGCACATCTGATGTTAAACCCCAGCCAATGATAATCCAGAGATTTCATGACTGCAATATAGTTGTAGTGTTGTATAGTGTTTTTAATGAACTTTGCATTCGTTCTTCTCTGGCTGAGTCCAAATGTTCTCCGATCTGGACGTGTTGACATCAAGTCTGCGTGGACGGTCGCTTTTTAAGGGTTAGGGTTAAGGCGAGACAGAGCCTTAATTGTCTCCATGGAGATGAATTAAAAGTCCTGACTGTTAAAGGTTCTTAATATTACTCATCTGAGGATCCAAAAAGCATAACTGGATGAAACCAACCTCTGATTTTACAGATTAAAACAGGCGGTGATGAAACACTAACGGTCCTTTCTTAAATATTCAGATGGACGGTGTCCCCGTGGAAGTCGTCCGGGTTTCGCTGTTCTTCAAGCAGAAGTTGACGATGATGATGATCGACGTGTCCGTGGCCTGCACAGTCAGTAAGTCAGATCAGACCAAATCAATAATCCATCAAGGATTTCAGAGGCTTTGTGATTATTGAACCCATAAATGTTTGGAGATTTTGTAGCAGCAGCTTTTTTTAAAAAAGATACAATTTATTACGTTTTGAGCTCAACATTAAAATCTAGTCTCATGTCCAGTTTGCTGTTTGTGTTCCTCTGACTCACTGAATCAAAACATTGTTTGTAAGTGCTGATGGTTACTCTGTCCTCCTTCAGATTCGGGTTCTTTTGACGGCACCCAGCTGCTCTGGGACATCCCCCGGGTCATGACTCCTCTGGTTGGGGAAGGAGCAGCTCTTAAAAGTCAGAGTCTCAGTCTGGGGGTGGAGGGAGTGCTGCTGGACCAGCACACTGTGTCCGCCAGAGGTTTCAGTCTGGTTGAACAAGGAGGCCTGGTCCAAATCAGGGTTCCTTTCGGGGCAGAGGGCGGCTATAGAAAGGTGCGGTGGATCCCTCCCAGATTCAGACAAATCAAAACAAAGCGTGAAATTGTGCTACAGATGTCAGATCTGCAGTTGTATTCTTTGTCTTTCAGAGTTTGGTGGTGAACAACACATACAAGGAGACGTATGTGATCTACCTGCTGTACGAACACATCTTCTCTCTGCTGTACGAAGACGGCAGCAGCGTGGACACCAGGCACCGGCTGCTCAGGGTGCTCGACACGCCGCTACTCTGCCGACCAGCCTTCAGCGTGGACCGTACGTCAGCCAGCTTACACACCACGAGCCATTTTTACACTTTTTACATAAATTATTGTTCCACAAAATAACAGACATCAGTTTGGTCCTAAACAAAGTAAATGTGGTGCTTTAAATAAAGTCTGTCTGTATTAGTAGTACGTGTGGACTTCCTGTTTCTCCCTGTAGAGACCATGAGTGACGAGCAGGTGTTCAGAGTGTACCTGGGAAACATTCCTGCAGACGTCATTTTAGAGGAAGTCCGGATCAATGGGAAGCCGCTGCTGATGTCAGACACACCTGAACGAGGAATCAGTCCTGTAGTTGCCGTTAATGGCAGCCGAGCCTACGAGCTCCGGCTGCCCTTCGAGGACTCGCTGGTCCATTGGACGGTAAGGACTCCACACAGAACCGGTGTGAACTCTTTAATCCTGACTTTCAGTTTAGTCTTTTCTTGAAAATATTTATAAATATTTATTTTCATGAAGAGACTGATCATATAAATATGATCATAAAGACACTGCCGGGCTCACTATTATCCTCACTGTCCAGGATCTGCTGCTTATTTTAACTGGTCTCAAACACACGTGATACAAGTACACAGAGCAGGAAGAGCACTGTGGTTTCCTGGTTTTTATTCATGCAGGTTTTTAATTAAACACAGTTTTTCTTTTACGACCTCTGAGTGACATAAATGTAGAAAGACTTAAGGGAACATTGTCTCTGAAGCTGTTGTATTGCCTCGTTTTATATTTTGTTTTCCAACAGAACCTGGGTGAAGGTGCGGTGCAGTACTCCATAGATATAAACTTCACTTTAACTATCATGCCTGAGAGAGAATCCTACTACCATCACACCTTCATCAGAGCACAAGCATTCAACGCATGTAAGAACTGTTTCCTGCTCTCTGCTGCAGTGTTAAATACATCGTTTCACCTCTGAGATAAAGCCTGTAAGTCCTTTTTAAAATGTAAATCTTCTGCTTTTCAGTCCCACCAGAGATCACAGCTCAGTGCTCAGACGGAGGAATCACCTTCAGTGTGGTCCGACCGCCTCGAGCTGAGAGTCTCTGGGAGGTGGGTGTTGACCAGGAGCCTCTGACACCACAGCTGGCTGCACAAAGAGGGTACCACCTCTACAGCGACAGCCACAAAACCACCCTGGAAGTCCCCGTGTTCTCCATCGGATACACATATGAAGTAAGCCTCCATGACACTGACACCTGATCTCTACAGTTAAGTAGTCCTAAATGCATCAGCTGACCTCAGATAGTACCCCTCCCTCAAATCTCAACACTGTCCATTGTTGAGCCAGGAGGATGTTTAGGGATTTTAAGCCACTTTTGGTCCATCTTGGACTTATTTGGTTGACACAAACTCCAAGTCACAGAGCTAAATTCAAGTATCAGGATACAGTTTGATCCCACCTGCTCCTGGTTTATCTGGTCAATATGAAACCTGCTAGTGTATAGATCTATCATAATGTGAGTAAAGGAAAACCCTTCTGAGATCAGGCATCTGTTTTGTTTCTAGGGTATCAACCTGGCAAACTTTTATGGGACATTTTCGCTTCTTCTGAGAGACTCTAAAACTCTGGAAGTTCAGACATCCACCTCCAAACACTGCCTCTTCAAAACTGAGGACATGATAGGTAACCTGCACCCCTCTTCATGTTCAGTCCAGTGGGTCTATCCTGAGTTTCTGCACAGTCCTAACTAGTCACAAAGGAGTCCAAGACCAATCTCAGCATCTATTTTCATTTAAGATCAAACCAGCTCAAGGCCAAGTCGGCACACGTTTCACATTGATCCTGATCAGTCTGTTGTGTTGTCAGTCTGTTCTGCAGACGGGACCATGACAGTGGTGACAACTCCAACCTCCACCTGGCCCACAGTGCAGCCTGAAAGAACCACCCTGCTGGACCCCAGCTGTAGACCCAAACAGACAGACAGATCCAGAGTCCTGTTTGAGTTCAAGCTGGACTCCTGTGGGACCAGAGCCATGGTATGACGACACAGATTTAAATGGAATTATTTGCATGTTTTATGTGATACTAAACTGACCTTCTTATATCTGGATAGTCAAACATCTTGTTTTGGGATTTGTTGGGTTCATCTTTCATTGTTTTTTAGTGAGTGTCCTAAAGTACACTGAACAATATGAAAACAGAGATAACATGTGAATGAGCTCCAGGGTTCAGATGCTGTGTAAATGTTAAGATGTAGTCAGATTTTCAGAACTAAAGAATTTCAACAGGTTGGAGACTCGTACGTGGTTTATGAGAACGAGATCCTTCATGACAGACAGCTGATCACAGATGGGCCGAACATTATCTCCAGAGAATCTCAGTTCAAGTAAGGAAACCCAAAGTACCATCAGTACATGTTGAAGGACTCGTACACAAATGTAAAAGACCACTGATGAATAAATGTGTCCGAACAGGTTGACGGTGAGGTGCTTCTACCCGCTCAGTGGTGTCAACAGACTGTCTGTGGATCGGATCTCCAGATCAGAGAAGTCCGGATTTGGTTCAGTCAAAGTCTTCAAAAGCCTTAAAGGTCCTAGTCCTCTACATTCTTAATGATATGGGTGCTGTTTGGTTAGACTCAGATTCAGACTAAATGGAAATGTGTCTTTGGCACTGGAATATAACACCATGTGCACACACAAAACACAAATACATTAAAGGTAGGATAACATCTTAAGGTGACTGCAGTGATGAGTGAGTGGATTGTTCTTCCACCGCGTGTTAAAAGTTGGTGATTTCTATACGAGTGATCGGATTATGTCACATAGTAAACTTAAAGTCAGAGTGCAATAGACTAAAAGTAGTTAATGACTGAGCTTTGTCTCACACTAATGCTGATACAGTTAAAATGTGTTAATGATCAGCTGTTATAACTGGCAGCTCTATAATCAGCTGCAGGTCCGGTCCAGAATTAAACCAGAATTATTGAGATCTGTCTGAACTCATGTGACGGATGACGTGGTCTGAATGAGACGGACAGATTGTTGCCCAGCTGGCTCCTAGTGAGCGAGTGCTGGTTAGTGGAGAGAGAATCCACTTCCCCCTGTAGGCGTTGCCTTTAACGAGCGGACCGAGCCAGAATCCGCTTCCCCCTGTAGGCGTTGCCTTTAACGAGCGGACCGAGCCAGAATCCACTTCCCCCCTGTAGGCGTTGCCTTTAACGAGCGGACCGAGCCAGAATCCGCTTCCCCCTGTAGGCGTTGCCTTTAACGAGCGGACCGAGCCAGAATCCGCTTCCCCCTGTAGGCGTTGCCTTTAACGAGCGGACCGAGCCAGAATCCACTTCCCCCTGTAGGCGTTGCCTTTAACGAGCGGACCGAGCCAGAATCCGCTTCCCCCTGTAGGCGTTGCCTTTAACGAGCGGACCGAGCCAGAATCCGCTTCCCCCTGTAGGCGTTGCCTTTAACGAGCGGACCGAGCCAGAATCCGCTTCCCCCTGTAGGCGTTGCCTTTAACGAGCGGACCGAGCCAGAATCCGCTTCCCCCTGTAGGCGTTGCCTTTCACGAGCGGACCGAGCCAGAATCCGCTTCCCCCTGTAGGCGTTGCCTTTAACGAGCGGACCGAGCCAGAATCCGCTTCCCCCTGTCGGCGTTGCCTTTAACGAGCGGACCGAGCCAGAATCCGCTTCCCCCTGTAGGCGTTGCCTTTAACGAGCGGACCGAGCCAGAATCCGCTTCCCCCTGTAGGCGTTGCCTTTAACGAGCGGACCGAGCCAGAATCCGCTTCCCCCTGTAGGCGTTGCCTTTAACGAGCGGACCGAGCCAGAATCCGCTTCCCCCTGTAGGCGTTGCCTTTAACGAGCGGACCGAGCCAGAATCCACTTCCCCCTGTAGGCGTTGCCTTTAACGAGCGGACCGAGCCAGAATCCACTTCCCCCTGTAGGCGTTGCTTTTAACGAGCAGACCGAGCCAGAATCCACTTCCCCCTGTAGGCGTTGCTTTTAACGAGCAGACCGAGCCAGAATCCACTTCCCCCTGTAGGCGTTGCTTTTAACGAGCAGACCGAGCCAGAATCCACTTCCCCCTGTAGGCGTTGCTTTTAACGAGCAGACCGAGCCAGAATCCAGGCTCCGCACTCACACGTCTGATGTGAGAAACAATTCAGAATTTTTGTGTTTTTTGTTTTTCCAGATTCAACAGAAGAACCAACCGACTGTTCTCATCAGACTTTTGGAAATACCGTTGATATCCCGTCAAAACCGGTGCACCAAACCCCCCAAACCCCAGCAACAGGAGGAGTCCTGCACCAACCTGGCATTAGACCTAAGCCCAAACCTGGACCCAGCCACTTCATCACAGTACCAGGAAGCCTCAACAAGCTTCCCCTCTCCTCCCAAAACCTCCAGATGTTTCCAAACCTTTCTCCTCTTGATGAAGTCCCTCTCCAGGGTCCAGGTCTTGGTCATTTGTCCCAGGTGGAAGACCAACATTTGTTCCGGGCTGACCCGACTTTGAGCCACTACAGGTCCTCTGCTGTTGGGATAGAAATGGCCAACACTGAAGAGAGATCTGGCTATGAGCCACAGAGTCAGTATGATCCTTCTCAAACCCAACAGCTTTACCACATCCTTCAAACACCGGGCCAGTACAGCCAAGACCACATCACTAGCACCAAACTGCTCCTGCCTGGCACAGATACTACCTATATCCCAACTGTTGATGCCACACACATTACATCCAAAACTATCATCCCGGACTTGTCTGGAGACACTCCAGTTGCATTCCAGCATCTCGGCATGGATTCTAACGAAACCAACGTCGACCAAGACCTGGACAGAACTGCGTCCATCAAAAGGAGGAATGTCAAGACGCTTCAATCCAGGGCGCAAAACATCAGAGTTAAACCTCTGAGACAATTAGCATCTTCTGGGTATCATCTAAGCCAGAAACCCAGTATCCAACCAGCATATTCACCAGGCTCCAGTCCCTCCCAGTACACCACGGGTCAGACGGCTGCCAGCAGTGATGAGAAACGCCGGATGTCTCATCAGGTTCCTGACCGCAAAGGTTCAAACACTATTAACTGGACCCCTTCACCGGAGAGACCGGCTACACTGAGACAGGAACAAGGTTTTCACAGTATCCGAGTAAAACCGGATCAATCAGCAGTGATCCACTTAACCAATTTAACCCCAAACCATCAAGGACACCGGCAGACACTGGTCCCATCTGTGGCGGAGACAGGAAACAGTCAATCTGCTTCTACTCCAAAAATATCAGCAGGTAGAGAAAGGAGGAGGATATTATATTCTTAGAGGAGCAGCTGGTGTTGCAGATGTATATTATAACTATGGAAATGTTGTTTTAATGTATTTTTCCATCAGGAGCCTCCCACATCAGAGTCAGACCTGCTCTCAGTATCCCAGGAAGACTCCAGACTGCAGATCAGTCCAGACTACAGAACCTAGACCCTGTAACCAGAGGGGGAACCAGCAGGACGTCCAACTTCAAACTACAGAATCTTCCAAAAAGCCTTCTCAGCGTCAAAGAATATAAACCAACCAACCCATACACAGCGAGCCCTGGTAGTTCAGGTTCAGACCTGAAGACCCACATCAGGTCTGACTGCAGTGGTCAGTCTGGAGTCAGTGTTCACCAGGGCATCACGAGAGGTACAAACACTTTACACCTGAATGTGTAGCTTAATAGTTGATGTCATAAAGCAGTTTGTTCTGATGTTTACTGTTGGATCTGTTTTTTCTAGGTAAACGGACCAGCTGAAGAACAGGAACTAAACCTTCTGTCTGATTCAATAAAGGTTCAGTTTGTTCATTCAGATGTTTGAGTTTGTTACGTGTTCACATCGGAGGCCACATTATCCATTTCCTGCAGATAGACAATCTCACTTCCTGTTCAGACGAGCATGCACGTGTCTCTAAAGCATCTGATGCAGCTGTTTCTTTATTAAGGTAACGTTCATTATTTTAGTGTGAAGGTGGACGAGAAACGAGGCTATAAAACTGAACCATGAGTATGCACCGCTTTATAAATGAACACCATGCAGTTGTGAACCTCCTAGCTTACTGACTACAGTTGTCTACTGGTTTCAGTCCCACAATGAACCATAAACTGAACTGTTTCTGTTACACCTGCTCAGAGCTAACAGGTTAAATTACACCTGATTCAAACATGATGTTCACAGGACCTCGTTAAACAGGTGACGGGTCAGGTGATCACAGGACCTCATTAAACAGGTGACGGGTCAGGTGATCACAGGACCTCAAACAGGTGACGGGTCAGGTGATCACAGGACCTCATTAAACAGGTGACGGGTCAGGTGATCACAGGACCTCAAACAGGTGACGGGTCAGGTGATCACAGGACCTCAAACAGGTGACGGGTCAGGTGATCACAGGACCTCATTAAACAGGTGACGGGTCAGGTGTTCACAGGACCTCAAACAGGTGACGGGTCAGGTGATCACAGGACCTCATTAAACAGGTGACGGGTCAGGTGATCACAGGACCTCAAACAGGTGACGGGTCAGGTGTTCACAGGACCTCAAACAGGTGACGGGTCAGGTGATCACAGGACCTCATTAAACAGGTGACGGGTCAGGTGATCACAGGACCTCAAACAGGTGACGGGTCAGGTGATCACAGGACCTCGTTAAACAGGTGACGGATCAGGTGATCACAGGACCTCATTAAACAGGTGACGGGTCAGGTGATCACAGGACCTCGTTAAACAGGTGACGGATCAGGTGATCACAGGACCTCATTAAACAGGTGACGGATCAGGTGATCACAGGACCTCATTAAACAGGTGACGGGTCAGGTGACGTCTCACCGTCAGCGGAGACAAACTGTCCCACGGCCGACGACACGCCTCCGCTTCCCTCCACAAACTGGACCTCAGAGACGATGATGTTGTCCTCCAGAACCGAGCCGCAGTTGGTGCATACTGCGCTGCCGCGGGCCTGGTCCACATCGATGTCCGACCCGCCGCAGGTCCTGCACAGCCTGGAGCTCATGGTGCTGAGGTCAAAGGTCACTCCACCTGAGATGGTCACAGGTTAGAATCACAGCTTTACGTCTTTATATATAAACACTGAACGTTACTCTATATATATATATATATAAACACTGAACGTTACTCTATATATAAACACACTGAACGTTACTCTATATATATAAACACTGAACGTTACTCTATATATATAAACACTGAACGTTACTCTATATATATAAACACTGAACGTTACTCTATATATAAACACTGAACGTTACTCTATATATAAACACACTGAACGTTACTCTATATATAAACACTGAACGTTACTCTATATATATAAACACTGAACGTTACTCTATATATATATAAACACTGAACGTTACTCTATATATAAACACTGAACGTTACTCTATATATAAACACTGAACGTTACTCTATATATAAACACACTGAACGTTACTCTATATATAAACACTGAACGTTACTCTATATATAAACACACTGAACGTTACTCTATATATAAACACTGAACGTTACTCTATATATAAACACACTGAACGTTACTCTATATATAAACACTGAACGTTACTCTATATATATAAACACTGAACGTTACTCTATATATAAACACACTGAACGTTACTCTATATATAAACACTGAACGTTACTCTATATATATAAACACTGAACGTTACTCTATATATATAAACACTGAACGTTACTCTATATATATAAACACTGAACGTTACTCTATATATATAAACACTGAACGTTACTCTATATATAAACACTGAACGTTACTCTATATATATAAACACTGAACGTTACTCTATATATAAACACTGAACGTTACTCTATATATATAAACACACTGAACGTTACTCTATATATATAAACACACTGAACGTTACTCTATATATATAAACACACTGAACGTTACTCTATATATATAAACACTGAACGTTACTCTATATATATAAACACTGAACGTTACTCTATATATATAAACACTGAACGTTACTCTATATATATAAACACTGAACGTTACTCTATATATAAACACTGAACGTTACTCTATATATAAACACTGAACGTTACTCTATATATAAACGCTGAATGTTACTCTATATATATAAACACTGAATGTTACTCTATATATAAACGCTGAACGTTACTCTATATATAAACACTGAACGTTACTCTATATATATAAACACTGAACGTTACTCTATATATAAACACTGAACGTTACTCTATATATATAAACACTGAACGTTACTCTATATATATAAACACTGAACGTTACTCTATATATATAAACACTGAACGTTACTCTATATATATAAACACTGAACGTTACTCTATATATATAAACACTGAACGTTACTCTATATATATAAACACTGAACGTTACTCTATATATAAACACTGAACGTTACTCTATATATAAACACTGAACGTTACTCTATATATATAAACACTGAACGTTACTCTATATATATAAACACACTGAACGTTACTCTATATATATAAACACTGAACGTTACTCTATATATATAAACACTGAACGTTACTCTATATATATAAACACTGAACGTTACTCTATATATATAACACACTGAACGTTACTCTATATATATAAACACTGAACGTTACTCTATATATAAACACTGAACGTTACTCTATATATATATAAACACTGAACGTTACTCTATATATAAACACTGAACGTTACTCTATATATAAACACACTGAACGTTACTCTATATATAAACACTGAACGTTACTCTATATATATAAACACTGAACGTTACTCTATATATAAACACTGAACGTTACTCTATATATATAAACACTGAACGTTACTCTATATATAAACACGCTGAACGTTACTCTATATATATAAACGCTGAACGTTACTCTATATATATAAACACTGAACGTTACTCTATATATATAAACGCTGAACGTTACTCTATATATATAAACACTGAACGTTACTCTATATATATAAACACTGAACGTTACTCTATATATAAACACACTGAACGTTACTCTATATATATATATATAAACACTGAACGTTACTCTATATATAAACACACTGAACGTTACTCTATATATATAAACGCTGAACGTTACTCTATATATATAAACACTGAACGTTACTCTATATATAAACACTGAACGTTACTCTATATATATAAACACACTGAACGTTACTCTATATATATAAACGCTGAACGTTACTCTATATATAAACACTGAACGTTACTCTATATATATAAACGCTGAACGTTACTCTATATATATAAACACTGAACGTTACTCTATATATAAACGCTGAACGTTACTCTATATATAAACACACTGAACGTTACTCTATATATATAAACACTGAACGTTACTCTATATATATAAACACTGAACGTTACTCTATATATAAACACTGAACGTTACTCTATATATATAAACACTGAACGTTACTCTATATATATATAAACACTGAACGTTACTCTATATATATAAACACTGAACGTTACTCTATATATAAACTCACTGAACGTTACTCTATATATATAAACACTGAACGTTACTCTATATATATAAACACTGAACGTTACTCTATATATAAACACACTGAACGTTACTCTATATATATAAACACTGAACGTTACTCTATATATAAACTCACTGAACGTTACTCTATATATAAACACTGAACGTTACTCTATATATAAACACTGAACGTTACTCTATATATATAAACACTGAACGTTACTCTATATATATAAACACTGAACGTTACTCTATATATAAACACACTGAACGTTACTCTATATATATAAACGCTGAACGTTACTCTATATATATAAACACTGAACGTTACTCTATATATATAAACACTGAACGTTACTCTATATATATAAACGCTGAACGTTACTCTATATATATAAACACTGAACGTTACTCTATATATAAACACTGAACGTTACTCTATATATATAAACACACTGAACGTTACTCTATATATATAAACACTGAACGTTACTCTATATATAAACACTGAACGTTACTCTATATATATAAACACACTGAACGTTACTCTATATATATAAACACTGAACGTTACTCTATATATAAACGCTGAACGTTACTCTATATATAAACACTGAACGTTACTCTATATATATAAACACTGAACGTTACTCTATATATATAAACACTGAACGTTACTCTATATATATAAACACTGAACGTTACTCTATATATAAACACTGAACGTTATTCTATATATAAACACTGAACGTTACTCTATATATATAAACACTGAACGTTACTCTATATATAAACACTGAACGTTACTCTATATATATAAACACCTGAACGTTACTCTATATATATAAACACTGAACGTTACTCTATATATAAACACTGAACGTTACTCTATATATATAAACACTGAACGTTACTCTATATATATAAACACTGAACGTTACTCTATATATAAACACACTGAACGTTACTCTATATATATAAACACTGAACGTTACTCTATATATATAAACACTGAACGTTACTCTATATATAAACACTGAACGTTACTCTATATATAAACACTGAACGTTACTCTATATATATAAACACTGAACGTTACTCTATATATATAAACACTGAACGTTACTCTATATATATAAACACTGAACGTTACTCTATATATAAACACTGAACGTTACTCTATATATATAAACACTGAACGTTACTCTATATATAAACACTGAACGTTACTCTATATATATAAACACACTGAACGTTACTCTATATATAAACGCTGAACGTTACTCTATATATATAAACACTGAACGTTACTCTATATATAAACACTGAACGTTACTCTATATATAAACACTGAACGTTACTCTATATATATAAACACTGAACGTTACTCTATATATAAACACTGAACGTTACTCTATATATATAAACGCTGAACGTTACTCTATATATAAACACTGAACGTTACTCTATATATATAAACACTGAACGTTACTCTATATATATAAACACTGAACGTTACTCTATATATATAAACACACTGAACGTTACTCTATATATATAAACGCTGAACGTTACTCTATATATATAAACACACTGAACGTTACTCTATATATATAAACGCTGAACGTTACTCTATATATATAAACACTGAACGTTACTCTATATATAAACACTGAACGTTACTCTATATATAAACACACTGAACGTTACTCTATATATATAAACACTGAACGTTACTCTATATATAAACACTGAACGTTACTCTATATATATAAACACACTGAACGTTACTCTATATATATAAACACTGAACGTTACTCTATATATAAACGCTGAACGTTACTCTATATATATAAACACTGAACGTTACTCTATATATAAACACTGAACGTTACTCTATATATAAACGCTGAACGTTACTCTATATATATAAACACTGAACGTTACTCTATATATAAACACTGAACGTTACTCTATATATATAAACACTGAACGTTACTCTATATATAAACACTGAACGTTACTCTATATATAAACACACTGAACGTTACTCTATATATAAACACTGAATGTTACTCTATATATATAAACACTGAACGTTACTCTATATATAAACACTGAACGTTACTCTATATATAAACACTGAACGTTACTCTATATATAAACACTGAACGTTACTCTATATATATAAACACTGAATGTTACTCTATATATATAAACACTGAACGTTACTCTATATATATAAACACTGAACGTTACTCTATATATATAAACACTGAACGTTACTCTATATATAAACACTGAACGTTACTCTATATATAAACACTGAACGTTACTCTATATATATAAACACACTGAACGTTACTCTATATATAAACACTGAACGTTACTCTATATATAAACACTGAACGTTACTCTATATATAAACACTGAACGTTACTCTATATATAAACACTGAACGTTACTTTATATATATAAACACTGAACGTTACTCTATATATAAACACTGAACGTTACTCTATATATATAAACACTGAACGTTACTCTATATATATAAACACTGAACGTTACTCTATATATATAAACACTGAACGTTACTCTATATATAAACACACTGAACGTTACTCTATATATATAAACACTGAACGTTACTCTATATATATAAACACTGAACGTTACTCTATATATATAAACACTGAACGTTACTCTATATATATAAACACTGAACGTTACTCTATATATATAAACACTGAACGTTACTCTATATATATAAACACTGAATGTTACTCTATATATAAACACTGAACGTTACTCTATATATAAACACTGAACGTTACTCTATATATATAAACGCTGAACGTTACTCTATATATATAAACGCTGAACGTTACTCTATATATAAACACTGAACGTTACTCTATATATATAAACACACTGAATGTTACTCTATATATATAAACACTGAACGTTACTCTATATATAAACACTGAACGTTACTCTATATATATAAACACACTGAACGTTACTCTATGTATATAAACACTGAACGTTACTCTATATATAAACACTGAACGTTACTCTATATATATAAACACTGAACGTTACTCTATATATATAAACACACTGAACGTTACTCTATATATAAACACACTGAACGTTACTCTATATATATAAACACTGAACGTTACTCTATATATAAACACTGAACGTTACTCTATATATAAACACTGAACGTTACTCTATATATATAAACACTGAACGTTACTCTATATATAAACACTGAACGTTACTCTATATATATAAACACACTGAACGTTACTCTATATATAAACACTGAACGTTACTCTATATATAAACACTGAACGTTACTCTATATATATATAAACACTGAACGTTACTCTATATATAAACACTGAACGTTACTCTATGTATATAAACACACTGAACGTTACTTTATATATATAAACACTGAACGTTACTCTATATATAAACACTGAACGTTACTCTATATATATAAACACACTGAACGTTACTCTATATATATAAACACTGAACGTTACTCTATATATAAACACTGAACGTTACTCTATATATAAACACTGAACGTTACTCTATATATATAAACACTGAACGTTACTCTATATATAAACACTGAACGTTACTCTATATATATAAACACACTGAACGTTACTCTATATATATAAACACTGAACGTTACTCTATATATAAACACACTGAACGTTACTCTATATATATAAACACTGAACGTTACTCTATATATATAAACACTGAACGTTACTCTATATATATAAACACTGAACGTTACTCTATATATATAAACACTGAACGTTACTCTATATATATAAACACTGAACGTTACTCTATATATATAAACACTGAATGTTACTCTATATATAAACACTGAACGTTACTCTATATATAAACACTGAACGTTACTCTATATATATAAACGCTGAACGTTACTCTATATATATAAACGCTGAACGTTACTCTATATATAAACACTGAACGTTACTCTATATATATAAACACACTGAATGTTACTCTATATATATAAACACTGAACGTTACTCTATATATAAACACTGAACGTTACTCTATATATATAAACACACTGAACGTTACTCTATGTATATAAACACTGAACGTTACTCTATATATAAACACTGAACGTTACTCTATATATATAAACACTGAACGTTACTCTATATATATAAACACACTGAACGTTACTCTATATATAAACACACTGAACGTTACTCTATATATATAAACACTGAACGTTACTCTATATATAAACACTGAACGTTACTCTATATATAAACACTGAACGTTACTCTATATATATAAACACTGAACGTTACTCTATATATAAACACTGAACGTTACTCTATATATATAAACACACTGAACGTTACTCTATATATAAACACTGAACGTTACTCTATATATAAACACTGAACGTTACTCTATATATATATAAACACTGAACGTTACTCTATATATAAACACTGAACGTTACTCTATGTATATAAACACACTGAACGTTACTTTATATATATAAACACTGAACGTTACTCTATATATAAACACTGAACGTTACTCTATATATATAAACACACTGAACGTTACTCTATATATATAAACACTGAACGTTACTCTATATATAAACACTGAACGTTACTCTATATATAAACACTGAACGTTACTCTATATATATAAACACTGAACGTTACTCTATATATAAACACTGAACGTTACTCTATATATATAAACACACTGAACGTTACTCTATATATAAACACTGAACGTTACTCTATATATAAACACTGAACGTTACTCTATGTATATAAACACACTGAACGTTACTCTATGTATATAAACACTGAACGTTACTCTATATATAAACACTGAACGTTACTCTATATATATAAACACTGAACGTTACTCTATATATATAAACACTGAACGTTACTCTATATATATAAACACTGAACGTTACTCTATATATATATATATATATATATATATATATATAGATATATATATATATATATATATATATATATATAAACACTGAACGTTACTCTATATATATATATATATATATATATATATATATAAACACTATACTATATATTAACTAACTCTTTATAGCAGATCAGGTTCGGAGCTGTTAGGGGTTTTATATAATATAATTGATCAGGGTTAATCGATCACTCACCGTGAGTAGAAACCGGTCAGAGTCGGTCTGTCGGTCAGAAACACGTTAATCCATCTGAAGCTGAGGCCAGTCTGCGGATCGATACGCTGATTATTGGTAAAACACCGAAAACTGATCAGCTTGCTGTTAGTGATCAATGTTTGTTTCCCTTCAGGTGACGCGCTGAGATGACGTCATACGTCCGGGGGGGGGGGGGTTAATGTTTAATATCATTATTAACATTATTATATATTTATAAATACTATTATATATGTATTATTACTATTATACATGTATTAATATTATTATACATAATATTTATATTTATTTATATTTAAACTTCTGGAGTTTCCGTTCGGGCCCCGCCCCCCTCTCCGGCGGCGCGTGATGACGTGTCGTGTAGAGGCGGGAAACTTTCTGGGCAGAAAGAAACAAACCGACGCTAAATACAGCTGTTTCCGGTCCTTTCTGTCCCGGTGGTCCCGGTAGTTCCTGTAGTCGCAGTGGTCCCGGTGGTCCCGATATTTCTGGTTGCCCCGGTAGTCCCGGTAGCTCCGGTGGTCCCGGTATGGAGCAGCTGGAGCTGAGCAGCAGGATCAGAGCCGCTGCGAGGAGAGGTTAATATGACGTCACTGTGTTTACTATGATGGTTCAGCGGTTACCCTGGTGACCGGGTTCAGCTGTTACCGTGGTGACCTGGTTCAGTGGTAACCATGGTGACCAGGTTCAGCTGTTACCGTTGTGACTGGGTTCAGCTGTTACCGTGGTGACCAGGTTCAGCGGTTACCATGATGACCGGGTTCAGTTGTTACCTGGTGACCGGGTTCAGCTGTTACCGTGGTGATCTGGTTCAGCGGTTACCATGATGACCGGGTTCAGTTGTTACCTGGTGACCGGGTTCAGCTGTTACCGTGGTGACCAGGTTCAGCGGTTACCATGATGACCGGGTTCAGTTGTTACCTGGTGACCGGGCTCAGCTGTTACCGTGGTGATCTGGTTCAGCGGTTACCATGGTGACCGGGTTAAGCTGTTACCTGGTGACCGGGTTCAGCTGTTACCGTGGTGACCGGGTTCAGCTGTTACCGTGGTGACCGGGTTCAGCTGTTACCATGGTGACCGGGCTCAGCTGTTACCGTGGTGACCTTGCTCAGCGGGTTACCGTGGTGACCGGGTTCAGCTGGTTACCGTGGTGACCGGGTTCAGCGGGTTACCGTGGTGACCTGGTTCAGCGGGTTACCATGGTGACGTGTCTCCTCCTACAGCTAACCTGAGCTCCGTGGGGGACGTGCTGTGTTTTTCGGGGCGGGACCTGCAGAGACTCACCGGTCTTTCTCGCTCTGACATCGATCAGCTGATCCAAGCCGCCGCCGCTGCCGCCAGCCGGAGCCGACCAATCACAGGTCAGAGCAGACAGCGGGCTGCAGGTTATCTGGTGTGATGTCATAGCGTGTTAACCTGCGCGTGTGTCCGCAGCTCTGATCCTGACTCGCGGGTTCGAGTCCGGCCACAGACTAAGCCTCGGCTGCCCCGTGCTGGACCGGCTTCTGGGGGGGGGGCTGCCTGTGGGGGGGGTCACCGAGCTGGCAGGGGAGAGCGGAGCCGGGAAGACCCAGCTGGGTCTGCAGCTGTGCCTGTCTGTGCAGTACCCCCCCCACCATGGAGGCCTGGGCTCAGGTCAGTGAACGCACCACACAGGCAGGGCGCAGGTCAGTGAACACACCACATAGGCAGGGATCAGGTCAGTGAACACACCACATAGGCAGGGCTCAGGTCAGTGAACGCACCACACAGGCAGGGCTCAGGTCAGTGAACGCACCACATAGGCAGGGATCAGGTCAGTGAACACACCACATAGGCAGGGCTCAGGTCAGTGAACGCACCACACAGGCAGGGCTCTGGTCAGTGAACGCACCACATAGGCAGGGCGCAGGTCAGTGAACGCACCACACAGGCAGGGATCAGGTCAGTGAACGCACCACATAGGCAGGGCTCAGGTCAGTGAACGCACCACACAGGCAGGGCTCAGGTCAGTGAACGCACCACACAGGCAGGGCGCAGGTCAGTGAACGCACCACACAGGCAGGGCTCAGGTCAGTGAACGCACCACACAGGCAGGGCTCAGGTCAGTGAACGCACCACACAGGCAGGTCTGTCTGTCACTCAGTAACCTGTCTGTCTCTCAGTAACCTGTCTGTCTCTCAGTAACCTGTCTGTCTCTCAGGAGCGGTGTATATCTGCACAGAGGACAGGTTTCCCAGCAGGCGTCTCCAGCAGCTGATTGGACAGCAGCGTCTTCCCACCGACATCACCTGTCTCACCTTCACTGACCAAATATACATAGAACACACTGCAGACATGGTGAGACCTGTCTGTCTGTCACCTGTCTGTCTCTCTGTCTGTCTGTGTGTCTGTCTGTCTCTCACCTGTCTATCCCAGGCGTCCCTGCAGACCTGTCTGTCTATCACCTGTCTGTCTCTCACCTGTCTGTCCCAGGCGTCCCTGCAGACCTGTCTGTCTATCACCTGTCTGTCTCTCACCTGTCTGTCCCAGGCGTCCCTGCAGACCTGTCTGTCTATCACCTGTCTGTCTCTCACCTGTCTGTCCCAGGCGTCCCTGCAGACCTGTCTGTATATCACCTGTCTGTCTCTCACCTGTCTGTCCCAGGCGTCCCTGCAGACCTGTCTGTCTATCACCTGTCTGTCTCTCACCTGTCTGTCTATCACCTGTCTGTCTCTCACCTGTCTGTCCCAGGCGTCCCTGCAGACCTGTCTGTCTCTCACCTGTCTGTCTCTCACCTGTCTGTCCCAGGCGTCCCTGCAGACCTGTCTGTCTCTCACCTGTCTGTCTCTCACCTGTCTGTCCCAGGCGTCCCTGCAGACCTGTCTGTCTCTCACCTGTCTGTCTCTCACCTGTCTGTCCCAGGCGTCCCTGCAGACCTGTCTGTCTCTCAACTGTCTGTCTCTCACCTGTCTGTCTCTCACCTGTCTGTCCCAGGCGTCCCTGCAGACCTGTCTGTCTCGCCGCGTCCCCGTCCTGCTGGCTCGAGGTCTGGTCCGTCTTGTCGTCGTGGACTCGGTGGCGTCTTTGTTCAGGTCGGAGTTCCAGGCTTCTGATTGGCTGGAGAGGACGAGACACCTGCTGAGCTTCTCTTCCTGTTTACATAACCTGAGCCAGGAGTTCAACACACCTGTCCTCTGCATCAACCAGGTAACCACAGTAACCACCATGGTAACCATGGTAACGACCGCTTCACAGGGTCCTCAGTACTTCATCTCTGCTGGACTGATGGAGACGTGTGTGTGTGTGTGTGTGTGTGTGTGTGTGTGTGTGTGTGTGTTTATTAATGTGTGTGTAGGGTGAGAGAGGGGAGAGAGAGAGGAAGGAGAGAGGAA
>NC_084985.1:28523777-28630279 GCF_963691925.1 Scomber scombrus | reverse complement strand
TTGCATATTTTTGAATAAGTGTGTAATGTGAAACACGTTTTTAGAGAGAAGAACATTCCATTCACTGATTAACAAACTTTCACCCACAGAGCAGTATTTAAACCTGCAGCCACTTCAGTCCAGCTGACCATGTTGTTGCACAGATAAAAACATTTCAGCATCATTCAGTTTTAGTTGGGGAAAGTCAGGCAGTAAACTTCATTAGTAAAGAATGAAAATGTTCTTACCTCTGTAGTGCCGATCATCTTTGGGAACAAGAAAGAAAAAGAAAAAGTCAGTCATCTTGAAAATTTAGAGTGAGAATTTCTTCCTGAGAGTTCAGCTGAAGCAGCTCACAAACATGCAGTGTGTGATAAGTGTTGAAGCACCTAAGAACAGTGGAAAACTCACCGTGAAGCGGTTTTCTTTTCAATGAATGAGTTTAATAATGCTGAGTGCTGACATTCAATCAGGTATTTTTGCTCCGTGGTCACAATACTGACTTTCTATTTCTGTTGTGTTTCTTACTTTTCATTATAGTGACTTTCTCTGGTCTGAGCTGTCTCTCCTGTGTTTGAAGGTATCTCTCTTTTTTTTTTACACCATTAAAGCGATGGTTTGGCGAAATTTCGATCTAGCGTCATATGCACCATGACGTCTATCTAACCACCCGCTCCGCTTTTTTTTATCCATTTTGTCACAAACTGGGTAAGTAAGAGCCATCAGCCGAATGGCTTAGTACAGGCGCTAACGGACCCACCAGTGTATCTCGTAGATTACTCCACTAATAATGCCTGGATTGTTACCAAACTTCTACAGTATTACAAATAGGGTCTTTACTCATAAATCGATGCATTGGAAAGGTGGTAAGTACACCAGGAGTTTATTAAAATAAACACTTACCTGATGGCTTTTACTCTGCTGCTACTGTTAATGCTGTAAACATCATGAAATCCTGTGTGGTCGTGCGAGATCCCAGCACAGATCTCTAGATGTGCTGTGCGGGGATCTCGCACGACCACACAGGATTTCAGTGATCGCGCGAGATTTCGACAATGTTTACAGCTTAGATCAACAAGGGTTTG
Source organism: Scomber scombrus (assembly GCF_963691925.1). Lineage (NCBI taxonomy): Eukaryota > Metazoa > Chordata > Actinopteri > Scombriformes > Scombridae > Scomber > Scomber scombrus. The sequence goes on along the minus strand of NC_084985.1, from coordinate 28,629,215 downwards.
TACTAATAAGACAAGGTTATCACAATATCAGGAGAGTCCTGAATATACTCTATGAGAAGCAGAATGCAAAAGACACAGCACTGTTATAAGTAGATGCAAGTCAAGCATTCGATAGAATAGAATGGGGATATCTTTTTGATGTACTTCCAAGATTTGGATTAGGTCAGACTTTTGTCAATGCATCCAGTTATTATACACTAACCCAACCGTTGAGATTCTGACTAAAAATAACATTTCAAAACCCTTTAGTCTACAGAGATCCACCCGACAAGGCTGCCCTTTGTCTCCACTGCTATTCACGTTAGCATGAAACCTTTAGCCATGGCAGTAAGGGCACATGCCAGAATATCAGGCATTACAATCGGAGAGATAGATCATCGCATTTCTTTGTATTGTGACGATATCATATTCTTCTTGACAAAACAAAACAAAAAATAGTATCCCAAATCTGATGAGATAATTGAACATTTTGGAGAGTTCTCTGGATACAAAATTAACAATTCTTAATCAGAATTAATGTTTCTTAATAAGGAAGAAAGACATAACCCTATAGTAAATACTTCATTTGTGACAACTACTGAAGGTTTCAGGTACTTAGGCATGAAAATCACACCTGAACTCAGTGAAGTCATCTCTGCAAATTTTGACCCCTTGGTAGACACAGTAACTGAAGTACTGAACCGTTGGTCAAATCTGCCAATATCTATGATTCTACCCAAATTCTTATATTATTTTCAAGCACTCCCACTGCCACAAACAAACACATTTTATGATAGACTTAACAAATTGTTTGGCCAATTCATCTGGAATAATAAGAACGGTAGACTCCGCCTTAAGCTACTATACCTGCCTTATAAGAGAGGGGGCCTTCAACTTCCTAATCTCACGTGGTATTATATGGCTGCCCAGCTGACTTCAGCATCTTATTATTTCGGTACCATAGCACCCCCAGCCTGGGTAAACATTGAGCAAGAATCTATTCCAGATCTGCCACTAAATCTGTATCTTTACTCTGCAGATATTAAGACATTGAGGAAACACATATAAAATCCTTTTCTTAAAAATACAATTTCAGTCTGGCATGCTGCACACAAAATTATAGATGACCCCTTATTGTCTCACTTTACTCCTATTTGGGGTAAGCAACAGTTTACACCTGGAAAAAAGAATATAAAAGCCATTCAAAAAATGATGGATCTTTACGAAGACTTTTGAGTTTTGCTTACTTTTGACCAATTATGTCAAAGATATCAAATCCTTTTAAATACTTACAGCTAAGAAACTACATGTCATCAAAATGTAAATAGATAACGTCTATACCACCTTGTCCACCACCAAGTCAAAACTTGAGGAAATAACACTTGTAAATTTAGAAGGGAAGGGTCATATATCTAAATATTATAACTTATTGGTTGCATATAGCACTGAAACAACACATGATAAATTGAACGCCTGGAAAATGGATATAAAAGAAGACATTGATGAGTTGGACTGGAATTATACTTGTTTGAAAGCACAAAAACAGTCATTAAATACAAGATTTAAATTACTCCAATATAAGTGGTTAATGAGACTGTACATAACTCCTGTCAAGTTACATCATATGTCTGCTAATATTCCATATATCTGCACTAAATGTTTGGATGACAAAGGTACTGTATTTCATTGTCTGTGGGATTGTCCAAAAATCCAAAACTTCTGGAAAGATGTTGTGAAATGTTTGTCTGAGATGTTTAACACCAAGGTCCAAAAGACTTTGAAACAAACTAAACTTCTGGACTGGACTTTTTCAAGCCAGGAGAGCTTTTGCACTGTGCTGGAAGAGTAGGAATAATCCATCAATGGGAATGTGGATAAAGGAGTTATCTACCTGTATCAGGCTGGAGAGACTAACTTATATCGCTAAGGGCAAGCGGAAAGACTTGATTCAGCTTTGGGAACCATACATGAACATTATTACAGATGGTAATATTGGCTTCAACTGAAAAAGGAATTGTAAAAGGAGAAAAATGTATACATTGTATATTATTGTATTTTGTTTTATTTGAAGATGATGCAGTTTATGTGTGTGTATGTGAGTACATGTGTGTGTACTAAATATGATGTATGTACCCTTGGTCAAAATGTTGTACTGTCACTGTATATGTCTTGTGGGGAGAAAATAAGAAAATGTCAATAAAAATTTTGATGGATTATTTGCAGTTTAAACCTGAACGTTGATGCATGAAACAGTGTAAAGCAATGAGAGTGACTTACAGTGACATACAGGTTTGGGCGTGTCCCACTTGCCCAACTTATTGCACTGTGTTGTGTTTCGGCCCATGATGATGAAGCCAGGCAGACAGGTGTACTGCAGCACCGTCCCTTCCACTGGGGGCCCCAGGGGCCATGAAGACACTCTGCCGTTTTCCAGCGATGTCCATACCCGAGGACACAACAACACTGAGACAGACAAACACAGGAGAATTTATTCTATGCATGTTCTGAAGAAGCGTCCTATATTTTGAACCTGTTTATACCTGGAATTATCACACGTCTCAGGGGATCCAATCACATGTTGACAGTTGAGACATATTGTTCACACATGTCCCCATTATGGGTCTCAAACTGACCACTTGTGTCCAGATTTTGTTGCTGCCTACGTCACTTCTATGTCAAGGTTATTACATCAGTCCTACAAGTGTCAGATTTGTTTTTAATGTGGGCTAAAGGGTGAAAAAAATGTTCCATGTACATGTACGGGCTAATCCTACGGTTCACATTAATCCTGCCACGTACATCTGTGCTCATCTCCATTTTTGTGCTTTTACCAAAATTAATACCATGTCCTGCATTGATGACATATTATCCTGTTACAACTTGCCTGGGATGCATCAGGACGCATCAGTGTTTACACTACAAAACATATGTGGTAAAATGTGTCCCAGATCACCTGGTCAAGTGGTTTGAGCGTCTTGATGTTCATTTACACTTGTATTTAGCCCTGTATTTGTGATCTGATCACCAGAAACACATGTAATTAAAGCCGCAAGCGGCGATGGCGGGCCCTCGCTCACCCATGCCACCGCGGGGCCTGAGGCATGGCGGGGCTGTGGCGTGAAGCAGAAAGTGAGAAAAAACCTGGAAGGAGGCCAAAAATGCAATGTTTCGTTCATCCAGTAGGGGGCAGTCACAGGTAGTTACACATATGGTCTGGTGTGGTCTGGTGTGTTCAGGGCGGCCACTCATCAGTCATGTGAAGTTTGGAGTCAATTGGACAAAGCATGAAGGAGTTATGAGAGGTTGATGGTTCATCCACCAGGGGGTAGTAGAGTGTAACAAAACACAAGTGGTTGCGTTCAGGGTGGGACAGTGATTACACATGTGAAGTTTTGTGGAAATCACACAATGATGATGTAAAATATGGCACTTCCTGTTTCCACTAGGGGGCGACACGAGTGAGATCGCCTATGAGCGAATGAAAACGTTGAGGTCGGCACCCTGGACCTGTGTACCAATTTTCATGATGATACGAGTTCAATAAAGCCATCAAAAAGCCAAACGTATTTCCATGGCGAGGAATTGATGGTCGCTGCGTCGCCACACAGACGCCATTACTCGTAGCTTCACAGTCTTCATGATGTAGCTTCACCAACTGGTTCTGAATGAAGTTGATGGGGCAAAGTATGTAATTTTAATGAATCTTAGTTAACTTCCTGTTACCACCGGGGGGCGCTATGAGTTACGTGGGAAGTTAATATATCGGGACGTTCAGGGCGGAGCCATCATCATGTCCAGCAAGTTTGAAGCTGATTGGATGAAGTATGTGGGCGTGAGAGCCACTCGTATGTACATGGCGAGCACGCCAAAGTTAGTTGAGCCCTGGCAGACACGCCCTTTGACCTACGGATGCGCAGAGCACAACTTAAGCTCAGCTAGGTCTGGAGATGTTGCGTACCTAATTTGAACTTGATCGGGCGAACGCTGTGGGAGGAGGTAATTTTAGGCGGGAAAAATCAAAACCAAAATGATTACTTGATTACTTGATTACTTTGGGGTCACTTGCACTTTGGGGTCACTTGCACGTTGGGGCATGAACGAATTTCAATAGGGCTTTCGCCAGGCGACTTGCAGTCGCCGCTTGGGCCCTAATAATAATAATAATAATAATAATAATAATAATAATAATAATAATAATAATAAACATTACAATTTCAATATAGCATTTTTCCCCGGGGGTCTTCCATACCACATGATTACTTGATTACTTGATTACTTTGGGGTCACTTGCACTTTGGGGTCACTTGCACGTTGGGGCATGAATGAATTTCAATAGGGCTTTCGCCAGGCGACTTGCAGTCGCCGCTCGGGCCCTAATTAATGCCAGGTAGAAACAAGGTCTTAGTGACAGAGAGATGGTGATAGCTGCTGTGAGTGAGCTGCTGTCTGCCACAATGTCTTTTTTAATACAACCACTTGGGGCCAGATATTTTCAACCTTACTCATGGCTTCAATAAAAAAGGATGAAAAGTGAAAGATGTATTGTGAAGTACACATTTGACTGGCTAAAAAGTGACAGAGATATAGAAAAGGGGAGTGAGGGATTCTTTTATGGCATGACATAATAACCATAGAAGTTCATGACGTTAGTTGTGTTTTAGAGGACATAGTCAACTCTACGTGGCTGGGAAGTGCAAAACATTACAACGTTTGAAACAATTGTACCAAGGACAAAACTAATTTGCATTTTAGAAAGCAAATTTACAAGGTGTGAAACACTTTTACAAGTTCCGAAAAATTTACAAATGACACAAACTTCTTCTATAATTCTAAAAATACAAGTAACATTGTTTTTTATTATTATTTACAACATTTGTAAATTTGTCTCAGCGCTCGTAAAATAGTTTTCATCTTGTCAATTTGTTTTCTAAAATGTAAATTAGTTTTGTCCTTGGAAAAGTGCTTTTCTCATGTCATTTTGTTGTATGATATGTAAAAATCTTTTCCAAAATGTAAATTTGTCTCAATCTTTGTAAAAGTGTTTCACACTTTGTAATGTTTTTTTGCAGTTCCCGGCCGCTGTATGTCATGTCTGTCAAGTTTCTGTTTGCTATTGCACATTTCATGTTTGTCTTGTCTTTCCTGTTTTTATTTTGAAATCACTAACCCTCTGTCTCTGTTCTAGATTTACTTCCTGCACGCCCTTCCCCCGTCCTGTCACACCTGCTCCCTGATTGTTCTCCCCACCTGTTTCCCATCTTCCCTCATTACCTCTTGTACTTTACCTTGTGTGTCTCACAGTCTAGTTGCCAGTTCGTTGTACCTCACAGTCCTCGTCCCAGCTCTTATTATTGACCAAGCCATAGCCTGTTTTCGTGTATTACCCTGCTTGCCCCTTTGACCTGCCTTTTGCCTCTCGATTTGGAAACTTCTGCCTACCTGACTGCCTGCCCGTGTACCGAACCCTGCCTGGTAATAAACCTGCCTTTCTTGCCTGAACCTGCTGTGTTGAGCATTTGTGTCCTCCCGTTCTACGCTCTTAGTTCATGACAGAACGAACTGGCCACTAGACTGTGAGACACACAAGGTAAAGTACAAGAGGTAATGAGGGAAGATGGGAAACAGGTGGGGAGAACAATCAGGGAGCAGGTGTGACAGGACGGGGGAAGGGTGTGCAGGAAGTAAATCTAGAACAGAGACAGAGGGTTAGTGATTTCAAAATAAAAACAGGAAAGACAAGACAAACATGAAATGTGCAATAGCAAACAGAAACTTGACAGACATGACACCGTATCAGAATGACGTCAAGATACTATTTAGAAACACAGTGATATGAAAACTTTCTATAAACCCATTCTCCATATAACATACACAAGGGGTCAGCTATAAGGTTCAAACATGGGCCGCTGTTAACGGGAACAATGAAAACACATATTTTGTTTATTTCCTTTCATTTAAATATATAATTGCTTTGTACCTTTTTGTATCTATGTGCTGATGTCATATTTAACATCAGTAAGAGAGCGCTAACAGAGTTACAGCTTATTTTAATCCTCATCTGGCTAAAAATGACTCATATGAATATATGTCCTGTATTGCCTGAATATAAATACAATTAACAGCAGCAAATGAAAGCTCAGTTGTGGCCTTCATATTCATGGTCTTTAAGGGCGCACTCACACTAGGGCCAGTTGTTCCGTACTGTGCTGAAGCACGGATGTCCCCCCTCCACTTTTATGAAGGTCACAGTCACAGACAATAAACTTAGCATTTCATAACTGTGGTAGCAGCGGTGCAGCAGATGTAATGAAGTCCACGCAGCACGCTGGATGCAAACTAATATTAAGCCTTTAGTCTTTTCATTGTAATGTTGATGGACATAAATTGAGTTCTTTTGCCTTAATAATGATAAAATAATACACAAAAAATGGTCGGATTGGGAACCCATATATGCATAATGTCTCCACGTTGCATTAGTGTTGCTTCTACCGTGCCTAAGCACACCTCTTCCAACCGTACCGTGCCAGGGAAGTGTAATGTACTGAAGCACGGTACACTTGCACTCACACTACTCAAATAATCCGGATTTTAGGGGGCAAACGTGCTTGGGCACGGTACGATTACCTAGTGTGAGTACGTCCTAAGAGAGAATTGCGTGGAATGTGTTGAGATTAAAATGTTCATTAAAGTTGACGTTATTCATTTGTGCCTAAGCTTAGTTATCACTTAGCAGCTAGCTGAACGCTTTAGTCTGTTTCTTGGTAATGTTGAGATGCCCTCTAGTGGACAGAACATAAAACAACCACATGTTAACAGTATAAGTACAAAGTAAATATTAAGACTAGACTAAATCTGAGCATTAAAAATTTGAACATAATTCAAATCTTAAAAATAATAATGAATGAAATGCGAATGGGATTATAGAGGAAGACTGACAGCCTTAACTGACTGACTCGGTTACAGTGTCAATCCACTACTGTGTGCACTAATTGCACTACACGCTTTTTAAAAGGTCTAGTTTGATGTTTTGAGGCGGATCATGTTGGTACTGAAGATACAAGTGAATTCAATGATAGTGACATCTTGAGGCCATTCAGGTTAGAGGAGAATAAGATTGTGTTTTAATGTTTTAGATCTCTCAACATTGTGTCTTGGCTGCATAACCACAGGAAGACTGTGTTCAACTGGACTCTTCTTACCTGTGTCATGAATTGAGTGTAGGTCAAGGTTATTTCCCCTGTCACAGGAGACGTACAGTACAGTGTGATTATGACAAACAAAAGCCTTAGCTGTGATGCCTCATTATACATTTAATCAGAAAGACACTAATCCACTCATAATGAGTTTCTAGTGGTACAAAGTATCTAAGTATATTTACTCAAGTGCTGTACTCAAGTACAGTTTTGAGGTACTTGTACTTTACTGTAGTATTTCCAGGTGATGCTACTTTCTACATTTCAGAGGGAAATATTGTACTTTCTACTCCACTACATTTATTTGACAGTTTTTGTTACTTTGATAGAGATTTGATACAATGGAAAATATTACAAGCTTTTAAAATACAACACATTGTTAAAGATGAAACCAGTGGTTTCCAACCTGTTTGTCTTTTGATGTATTACAATAAGCAGTGTGTAGTCGGGCTCACATTTCAGATGTCTATGAGTTGTTAACAGTTCCACCAAATAGTGATTTTTCCCTCTAAATTTCTCACGTGGTTTATAAGAACATACATTTCATGTAAGAAGCCTCAAACTTGCTCCAGTGTAAACCAACAGGTGAAATCTCACTCACTACGTCCATCCTCCCACTCTGTGGAAACAACACAGTCTAACAGTTTTAAATCCCAACATCTCAACCAGGAAATAAGTATAAAATGCCAGAAATAACCAGTAACTAATGACATTTCTATGATTTGATGACACAAACATCAACATAGTTGATAGCTTTTGAAGAAAAAATGCAGGATTTTGGGTGTCCTGCACCTTTAATGTGACATAGATAACATGTTTCTGAAGAAAACCTTAAACTTAATGATGCTCAGGGATTTGGCCTGTGAGGACAGAGTGCAGGAGCCTCTCCTCAGCCTAAAATCACCATATCAGAGGATATCTCTGACCTTCTGAGGTAGAACATCAGACATTCAGTGATGAAGTATACATACAGAATGTGTGGAGCAGCTGTGACAGGTTGAGGATGAACAGATGTGTGATGAATGAAAAAGTGGAGAGTCAGCTGAGGTAAAACTCACAACATCTGCTGCGCTGGCTCAGATCAGTCCATGTGCCGTTGGGCAAACACTTCCTGACCTTGGGTCCCACGATCACCCTGTTGCCCCTGCAGATGTACTCTATCTCATAGTCTACAGGGAGCACCTGCACACTGCGGATCTACACACACACACACACACACACACACACACACACACACACACACACACACACACACACACACACACACACACACACACTCACTCACAATCCATACCAATAGAAATATATAGCACCACCTCGACATAGCTGTATTGTTTGTAAAGGAATGCATTTTCATTACAGTGTACTTTATTAGTAATCCCATTACAGTGTTACATTTGTGAAGTACTATACTATAGAATACGTGACTTTGAATTGATCTTTCTTCAGTTTTAATCCGTATGAGGCAGCAGCCATTCCTCACCTGCTCTTGTGTCAGGCCTCTGTACCTTATCCCTCCATCTCTGGGAGGACGGATGATAGCACAACCTGAAAAAGAGACACCATCAGGTGGAGCAGAAAACGACCCAACCCTCCCTCCAGTTCTTTTCTGTCTCAATCTGCCGGCTGTTTATCAGCTGCAAGACAGACAGTTCTGCTTTTCAACACTGATCCTGAATCCTGACAGCCACATCAACAGTCCAATTAAGAGGTTTAAAAAAAAGAAAGAAAAAAAAGTAATATTAAACATTATCATGGTGATAACCCCGCCCCCCCTCCATCTTGTAACTATTAAAAATACTGTAGACCAATTTACCAAGTCCAGTTTAATTTATTTTATATATATAGTGCCAAATCACAACAGAAGTTATCTCAGGGCACTTTTCACATCAGACCGTACTCTGATGTACAGAGACCCAACATTCCACCATGAACAAGTTTTTGGCAACAGCAGCAATAAACCTCAAGCAGAACTGGACTGTAGGGGAGCAGCCATCCACCTTCACCGGTTGGGTTGAGAAAGAAAGGAGGAGGGGGAGAGAGAAAGGGAGAAAGGATGAGTGGCAGGAAGGAAGAGCATTGCACAATGCAAGTTCCACATAGATAAGTATAATGACAATAATCAGAATACTAATTAGGCAGAATATCTGCAGAAAGCATCAGGAGGAGAGATGAAAGCACAAAACTATGGAAGCGATAAGATGCCAAGTTGCATTATTGGGACATGAATGTATACAGATAGAGAGATGAAGAGCAGAAAAGAAGAGCTAAGTGCATCATGGAAAGTATATTATATATCTATAGCAGTAACAACAAGATTTCTCTTTTTATTATCTGTTATTCCTTTTAATCGGCAGCATGGACAATATTACAGTGAGGGAGAGGAGGAGACTGTTATCTGTCAGTAAGAAACATCTGTTTCATCAACATTTATCATCATTTCCATTCAGTCACATGTGGAGCTGCAGAGGTGTAAACTATAGTTCTATGTGAGCTGAATTTACACATATCCTGAGTTTGGATCCTGAGTTGGCACCAATATTCATTTAGATGGGGGGAAAAAACCGTAGAGACCAGAGATGGTTGATGCCAACTTTCAGCTCCAGAATACTGCAGCACAGAGTCAGACATTATTAAGTCCATTACTAAATGGGAATTATTGTTGCAGACGCTGCGCACAATGTAACAATACCTATAAAATTACTTCTTTTTTTTAAGTCACCTTCACACACGTGTAAGAAGTTCACTATTAAAGGTCTTATCACTTGTGAATTTGTCTCAATTTGTCTGATATATTGTCTCTGTGGACTGGCTTATGTATGCAGAACATCCAGACAACTTAAACAGAGGATCAGTGAACATAAACGTTCAATCTGTAGAAATGATTAAGACTGTCCAGACTGTTCATTTTAATGATTTCAATATATTGTTTATAGCAACAAAATGACTAGTGTATGTAATGATGAAGTTATATGAGGTCTTTTTCTAATGTTGACCCTTGTCTGTTGTTGACTCCACTCTGAAGCATTTTTCCTATATTCTCACCCAACCTACTATTGATTAATTGAACTTTGAGCTAAATATTTTCTATATATTTGATCATTCTGACATTTTCGAGTGTTTACAGATAATATTACTGACTGTCTCAGATCATTACTGAGCTGATAAATGTGATTTTAATATTTTCATTACATTTTCTGGTTACTATACTGATTTGTATTCTGAGTCCAATTGAGAAGGAGGAGTTCACTCTGAGCCACAAAGTGCAGCCTATTGCCACTAATGAAAAGTAGAAGAATAGTTTTTTTAAAAAAGCTAGAGATGATAAAACAAAGAATAGAAATAAAATATTTATTGTGGATTTTATCCTGACTAGATGCCCGAGCCTCCCGGACGCTCCCGGGTGAGGTGTTCAGGGCACGTCCCACCGGTAGGAGACTCCGGACACGCTGGAGAGACTATGTCTCCCGGCTGGCCTGGGAACGCCTCGGGATCCCCCGGGAATAGCTGGACGAAGTGGCTGGGGAGAGGGAAGTCTGGGTTTCCCTGCTTAGGCTGCTGCCCCCGCAACCCGACCCCGGATAAGCGGAAAGAAGATGGATGGATGGATGGATTTTACGGTTTACAGACTTTCTGTTGATCTTTTCTCTACCACTAGATGGAGACGTCTGTTATGTTTTCAGCAAATATTAATCAGCAGCCTGGACTCCAGCAGTAGGCTCACGGGTTATCCCCATCAGTGATTTTTTTCTAGTAAGACAGCTTCCATATGAGCTTTGTGCTTGTTGCTGCCAGCAGAGCTTATTTGTCAACTGTGGAATGGTTTCACATGAAGAAACTGTGCTTTCAGTTGGATGGAAATGCGGTTAATGGGTCCAGCTGGGGCCAGACTAGCGGGGAGCAGAGAGATTTTCAAGTTCAGACTGTCTGAGACTGATGTACTTAAGGATTTAGGCTAGTGAAAGAAAAGCAGAGATTTGTAAGGTGACAATGGGAAAAAAACATAATTCTCCTATCCCAATTATTTCTTCCTCAGAGGTACTGTACCTTTACATGCTACAACGTTTTTTTTATTTGAGGATATTCAGTGATTAGCAAAGGCCACAAGTACAAACTCCTTCTGTACTTCAAAATAAATGAACGCTTCCTCCGAGCTGTTTACATTTCCTGTTAATGCGGGACTGAAAGCAAACCTCCAAGAACACGTTTTCTTGCAACTACTCATGATACATTCTCAACTTAAAATGTCGCTACTGCTATAGTTTAGAGGGATTTCTGTGTGGTTTGCCACGTCGTCACTCTTCAGTCCAGATTTAATGAACCAATGGACCAAATGACATGTGCCCCAAAACTGGTCACGCTTGTGTCTTTGACAACTACTGGCTGGATGACCATGAAATAAGCTGTGGATATTCATGGTTCTAATGATTTCTGTGACTCACTGCTGCAGTTACCTTCAGGTCAAATTATTAATTTCATACACAAGATACAGCTGGATTTAAGTGACATTTACTGCAGACATTCTTAAGATGTCAAGGACAGAATTTCAACTTAAAAGATTTTTTAAAAAAAAGGAAAATCTCATGCCAATAATATTTCTGAAAACATTCCTATTGTCTCATTTAAACCATGATCTACCCCTACCAGTTTTTGTGCCTTTGAGACCTAACTTTAACCCATCCTTCCCAAACCATGGACCCCCATGAATCACTGATTTTCTCGTCCATTCACCATGTTAGTGCCTGTGTTCTGTAATAAGGAATGGGCAATATAGCCACAAAAGTTTATCACAATATTCCAAGGAAATTTGCGATAACGATATTTATGACAATATAGAAAAAAAATACTGAACAGCGTTTTATCGGTGATTGCAGCTTGCAGGAAGCAGCATTAATTAGTGCAAACAAAATGAAGGGTACTTTTTATCCTTTTTTTCCAATGAGCTACTGTCATTGATGACAGACTGCCTAATTTTAAATGTGAATCTATTGCCACAAGGTGGCAGCAGCAGCATCATAGTGCAAAAGTAGTGACACAGCATTATATACAGTGACACAGCATAAGTCAAATGTAAACAAAAGAAACCTAGGTAGTGTCTTCCCTGGAAATCTTACAAGGATCTCCGACTATTAAGACTAGTAGACCAGATTAGTAGGCCTTATTAGGATGGCATTGTTGTTTATGATGCAATGCATTCTGGGTAGTGAGGTCAAATGGTTGCAGCAGTCTTTGGTCCCCGTCTGTTTACACTACAATAAGATAAAAAATGTCTAATGTTCATCCTTTTCAATTTGAACCCAAGCACAATGTTAGTGAGAAGGACAACACAGAAGACATTACTACAGATTTAAATCAAAATGAAGACGACTGGAGAGGTGAGGAGAGTGTGTCTGTGCAGCAACTGCTCACCTATGCTAACCGGGAGGGAGAGTGTTTGTTGTAAAGAGCACCACTTTCTGTTAGCAGCTGTTCAAGGTGAGCATTTGGATCAAGCTATCATAAGATATCAGGGTTGTGTCTGATGATTCACCTTCCATCCACCGTTTGCTCTCTTGTAATATGGAGTGCAACTAGCCAGTGCGCCGGCAATGCTCGGTTGAGTCATTTGTTTACTTTTGTGCCACACATCACAAGCTGCTAGTTTCTCCTCCTCATGTGCCTTCATAGCCCTGTGGTTTTGCTTCAAGTTGTGAAACAAGTTTGTTGTATTTCCACCATTTTGCAAAATATTGTGCTTTGTTGGAGGTCTGACCTCTTGTAGCCTAACCACTTTCACGCTATTGAAGTAGCTCCCTTGTTTGGTACTAACTTGTCATAGAAGGCTGTTGCTGCCTGGACTGACGCGCTGTTCTCACTCTCCATGTTTGGGCTTGTGTCGTTTTTGTGCGTATGCATGCCAGGGAGCGTAAGTAGTGTTATATGTCATTGATTGCTATATCATTGATATCGTGATATGACACTATCATGTAAAAACTAGGGGTGGAACGGTTCATTTAAAAAATCCGTCCTGTTCTGTACGCTTGTCACGGTTCAAGACACTTGTGTATTGTCCAGTTGGTTCGGTTCATGACACGCCAGTACATTTTTTTTGTTTTTTGTTTTTTTTCCATTTGGCACGAGGCGGAGGCATTTCATTATTATACCTATGGAGGATGGAGGCTTTTGCTCAGTGCCCAGCTTTACAACAGTACGAGCACTGGCAGCAACTGACCTGAGAGAGCCTCACCATCTCCAGATACAGGTTGATTATAGCAAAGCAACCAAACTACACAAAAACACAAATGGTAGGATACACAAACCTGTAGACCCATCTCTGAAAACCAAAATATCTCTACAGAGTAAATATCTATAGCCTTTTATTATTAGCACAGCAGTTGATCTGTTACACATAAATGATCCCATTCTATGTTGACATGTGACCTTGATCTCCTAAAGAGATTATCATTTTTATTAATTTGTATAATTATTATTATTATTACCATTATTATTATTTTAATTTTTATTATAATTGTTATCATCATCATTCCACGTGCCACAGGCGGATTGGCATCAATAATAATAATCAATAATAATCAATAATAATTCCTTGCATGTTTTTCTCTTTTATCCTGCAATGTGCTTATTGAAATAGGCTATATAATGTAGCCTGGGATAAGTTACATTTTATTTTAGTGTTGGCTTGTTGTATTTTAGCATTGTGAGGCCCATTGGTCCATTTGAACAGGAGATGTGCAGCAGCTGTAAATAAATCAATGCGCATATAAAAATTAAAAAAACTGACGCAGAAAAACAAAGTAGCACAGGACATTTCTAGTAACTTCAAACTAATGAATGTATTATGTAGCATGCATGCACGATGGCCTTAATGTGACAGCTCTTTATATTGTTATAATCTTTTCCTCCGTCAGTTATGGCCAGTCAGGTGGAAAATCCCTCCTGATGACGTGTTCCTCCGGGGAGAATCCCGGACCCCAGCCCTAGTTCACGTCCTAGTCAGTGTGTGTAAAATAATGTTAATTCGTCTGAGGCACTAATTTAGAAGTTTCATGATCTGGGCAGTAGGTTTACTTTACTGTTATTTTCATAAATTCAGTATTTTGTCAGCGCATGGTAATTTGACTGTGCTGTGATGTTTTATTTCCACAGGTAAGATTAGTGCATCCAGGAAGCCTTTTATTTCTTTTATCTCAGCTGTTTTTTTCTGCTGTAATGAGTCAATGGAGATCTGTTGGGTTAGGCAGAGTGTTTTGTTTTGTGTGTTCATGAATTGGTGCCACCTGCAGCTGTTCTCTTTAATACATATGACTGTTGGTTAGTGTTAAACTAATTATCTATCTTTATTGCGCTTTTGACTTGATGACCACATCCGGTCTAAAAACATGAGAAATGAAGTGTAAAAAACCCCAAAACCATAATATGAACCGAACCGTGGATTTTGTGAACTGTCACACACCTAATGAAAACTTATATATGGCACAGCCCTACCTGTGTCATCAATGACTTGCTATTATCAATATTCTATTATAGATAAGAACTTTTACTATTTCTTCTCCTTTGAGATTACAGGCAGCCTGAAAAGTAAAGACCAGGAATCTGTCTCAAATAGCCATTTTTCATTGCAGAAATCAAATGTCCAGAACAGAATTATAATGCAACATGTGTCCATCATCACATGTTTCCCATTTCACATCAGTGACCTCCATTTTACCACTGCATCTCTACACAACAAGGAAACAAATACTTGTGTGTAAAAACACTTTTTTACACACAAATACTTGGAGGAGATGAGGACATTCAGAGGTAATCTTGTGAAGTGGCTTAACATGCTGCACACTGTTTTGGGCCAACAACCTGCTTGTTTCAACCCCAGCATGGAAAGTCTGTCAATGATGTATAAACTATATATGTGAAAAAAAATCAATAATAACTAGTGTTATTTCTCACAGTCTTTTTTGTCAACAGTAAGTAGACATTAGTGAGAAAACATGACAAATACATGACAAAACAAGTAATAATAATAATTATTATTATATTAGTTATATTAATAATTATTTATATATATATAAAAAGACAGTATGGGTCTAAAAATCAGGCTGGCAAAAACAAACTATAGTTATGTTTATGTCATCTAGCCACCATGGTGATGCATTACAAATCAGTTAAAAATTATTTTATGATGTGACAACTCTGTGGTTAAGATATGGTTAAGTTTAGGCATAAAAACCACCTGGTTAGGGTTTGTGAAAGATCATGGTTTGAGTAAAAATGTTCACTTAAACTTAAAGAATGTCTTTACTCATGATTGTACACATGACACTCACAGTTGGAAATGGGAAACAAGGAGTGTATCACTCCCTCCAGGAAATACACAGGACCACGGTTCTTCAAATACAGTTGACTTTATTTTCCTCCTTCCTCATAACCCATGATAAGCCTACCTCAAACTGTTTAAATACACAGTGTGCAAAATTAAGACATATTTGTACATACAGAATGTAAACACATAAGCACAATACAACATAACAGAAATAAACGTACCTCGCTGACTGCACACAACCGAGGGAATGAGTCCACTTGACAAATCTTCCAAAACCAAAAATATAATGTCCACAAAAATATGATACTTAAAACCGAAATAAATCTTCAAAATGAGCAGTAAAATGTCTCTTTGCACAAACTTAAGGGTTTCAACTTCTTAGTGGAGGTTTTGCACACTGCACCTGCTTCACTCCACTGACTTGTGCTCCTTTTCTCCCAAGTGGCTTGTTACAATTAAATTTGTCCCACCTGCAACACGGTCATAAAATAAATTCCTACCCATCCATCCATCTTCTTTCCGCCGACCGGTCGGAAGAAGGGGGCAGCAGCCTAAGCAGGGAAACCCAGACTTCCCTCTCCCCAGCCACTTCGTCCAGCTCTTCCCGGGGGATCCCGAGGCGTTCCCAGGCCAGCCGAGATCCAAAGTCTCTCCAGCGTGTCCTGGGTCTTCCCCGGGGTCTCCTACCGGTGGGACGTGCCCTGAACACCTCACCCGGGAGGCGTCCGGGAGGCAACCTAACTAGATGCCCGAGCCACCTCATCTGGCTCTTCTCAACGCGGAGGAGCAGCGGGTCTACACTGTGCTCCTCCCGGATGACCGAGCTTCTCACCCTATCTCTAAGGGAGAGCCCAGCGGAGGAAGCTCATTTCGGCTGCTTGTACCCGCGATATCGTTCTTTCGGTCACTACCCAAAGCTCATGACCATAGGTGAGGGTAGGAACGAAGATCGACTGGTAAATCGAGAGCTTCGCCTTTCGGCTCAGCTCCTTCTTCACCACGACGGATCTGTGCAAAGTCCGCATTACTGCAGACGCCGCACCGATCCACCTGTCGATCTCCCGCTCCATCCTTCCCTCACTCGTGAACAAGATCCCGAGGTACTTGAACTCCTCCACTTGGGGCAGGATCTCATCCCCGACCCGAAGGGTGCACTCCACCCTTTTCCGGCTGAGGACCATGGACTCGGATTTGGAGGTGCTGATTCTCATCCTGGCCGCTTCACACTCGGCGGCGAACCGATCCAGTGAGAGTTGGAGGTCACGGTCTGATGAAGCCAACAGGACCACATCATCTGCAAAAAACCGGAACCCCTCAGCGCCCTGGCTGCGCCTAGAAATCCTGTCCATAAAAATTATGAACAGGATCGGTGACAAAGGGCAGCCCTGGTGGAGTCCAACCCCCACCGGAAACGAGTCCGACTTACTACCAGCTATGCGGACCAAGCTCTGACACCGGTCGTACAGGGAACGGACGGACTGTATCAGGGGGTCCGATACCCCGTACTCCCGGAGAACCCCCCACAGGACCCCCCGAGGGACACGGTCGAATGCCTTTTCCAAGTCCACAAAGCACATGTGGACTGGTTGGGCAAACTCCCATGCACCCTCAAGGATCCTGCAGAGGGTGTAGAGCTGGTCCACAGTTCCACGACCCGGGCGAAAACCACATTGCTCCTCCTGAATCCGAGGTTCGACTATCTGACGGACCCTCCTCTCCAGTACCCCCGAATAGACCTTACCAGGGAGGCTGAGGAGTGTGATCCCCCTATAGTTGGAACACACCCTTCGGTCCCCCTTCTTAAAAAGAGGGACCACCACCCCAGTTTGCCAATCCAGAGGCACTGCCCCGGATGTCCACGCGATGTTGCAGAGTCGTGTCAACCATGACAGCCCCACAACATCCAGGGCCTTGAAGAATCGGATCTCATCCACCCCCGGGGCCTTGCCACCGAGGTGGTCAAGAAGCTCCTCGGAACTCAGCCCCAGAGATAGGAGAGCCCACACCCGGGTCCCCAGGCCCTGCTTCCTTACCTGAAGGCGTGTCGGTGGGATTGAGGAGGTCTTCGAAGTATTCCTTCCACCGATCCACGACGTCACCGTCCCCCCCATACACAGTATTGACGGTGCACTGCTTCCCCCTCCTGAGACACCGGATGGTGGTCCAGAACCTCTTCGAAGCCGTCCGGAAGTCGTTGTCCATGGCCTCACCGAAGTCCTCCCATGTCCGGGTTTTTGCCTCAGCGACCGCCGCACCTGCCTGCTGCCTCCGGAGTCCCACAGGCCAAAAAGGCCCTTTAGGACTCCTTCTTCAGCTTGACGGCATCCCTCACCGCCAGTGTCCACCAGCGGGTTCGGGTATTGCCGCCACGACAGGCACCGACCACCTTGCGGCCACAAGACCGGTCGGCCGCCTTGACAATGGAGGCACGGAACATGGCCCACTCGGACTCACCCACAATGTCCCCCGCCTCCCCCGGTACATGGTCAAAGTTCTCCCGGAGGTGGGAATTGAAGCTCTCTCTGACAGGAGACTCTGCCAGACGTTCCCAGCAGACACAATGCGTTTAGGTCTGCCAGGTTTGACCAGCATCCTCCCCCACCATCGGAGCCAACTCACTACCAGGTGGTGATCAGTTGACAGCTCCGCCCCTCTCTTCGCCCGAGTGTCCAAGACATGGGGCCGCAAGTCTGACGACACGACTACAAAGTCAATCATCGTCCTGGTGCCAAGTGCACATATGGACACCCTTATGCTTGAACATGGTGTTCGTTATGGACAATCTGTGACGAGCACAGAAGTCCAATAACAGAACATCGCTCGGGTTCAGATTGGGGGGGCCGTTCCTCCCAATCACACCCTTCCAGGTCTCACTGTCGCTGCCGACGTGAGCGTTGAAGTCCCCCAGCAGAATGATGGAATCCCCAGAGGGAGCACTTTCCAGCACCCCCTCCAAGGAGTCTAGAAAGGGTGGATACTCTGAACTGCTGTTTGGGCCATAGGCACAAACAACAGTCAGGATCCATCCCCCCACCAAAAGGCGGCGGGAGGCTACCCTTTCATCCACTGGGGTAAACTCCAACATACAGGCGCCAAGCCGAGGGGCAATAAGTATTGCCACCCCTGCCTGGCGCCTTTCACCAACGGCAACTCCAGAGTGGACGAGAGTCCAACCCCTCTCGAGAAGACTGGTTCCAAAGCCCTTGCTATGCGTCGAGGTGAGGCCGACTATATCTAGCCGGAACTTCTCAACCTCGGGTACCAGCTCAGGCTCCTTCCCCGCCAGAGAGGTGACATTCCACGTCCCTAGAGCTAGCTTCTGCAGCCGAGAATCGGACAGCCAAGGTCCCCGCCTTCGACCGCTGCCCAGCTCACATCGCACCCGACCCCTTTGGCCCCTCCTTCGGGTGGTGGGTCCACTGAAGGGGGTCCCATGTTTTCTCTTCGCCCATGGGGCCCGGCCACCAGGCACTCGCCATCGAGCCCCACCCCCAGGCCTGGCTCCAGGGGGGGGCCCCCGGTGACCCGCGTCCGGGCCCATATATTGTACTTGTCATTAGGGTTTTGTGAGCTACGCTTTGTCTGGTCCCTCCCCCCGGACCTGTTTGCCTTGGGTGACCCTACCAGGGGCATAAAGCCCCCGACAACGGAGCTCCTGGGGTCATTGGGACACGCAAACCCCTCCACCACGATAAGGTAGTAGCTCAGGGAGGGGAATTCCTACCCAGTGTTACACAAAAAAAAAAAAAATCCATGAAAATAAATAGTATAAAATAAAATTATATTTATGGCAGTTAAACTCCCACCAAATCACAATTGTTGTGATTTCAACTCACTACTTTAACACCTTTGTTTCAATTTCACATAATGAACTTAATATTTATGAAGTCAACCATTACACTTATTCTGCTTCAAGCAGTAGGACGATCTTTTGCACAGGCCGGTCAAGATAAACTGGCTTGTTGTAGTGTGTTTCCCTGTTTGTCCAAGGTTGAGTCACTAATTAACAGTTTCACCCTTCTGACTCTTCCATCAGCGCTGGGATACACCTCTGTTACCCTTGCCAATTTCCATTGATTTCGTGGAAAACTGTCCTCACGAAGGATGACAATGTCATTAACCTTCGTATCTCTCTTATCTGTTTGCCATAATTTTCTTTGCTGAAGATTAAGGAGGTACTCCTTTCTCCACCTCATCCAGAATTCAATCGACAGAAACTGCTCCTGCTGCCATCTCTTACGCAAATACAGACCTGACTCACAAATTGACCAGGAGGAGGCAACATTATGCTGGACTTCATAATGAGGATGTGGTTGAGAGTTAAAGGTTCCAAGCTTGTTGGATCATTTAAGTGCTCTATTGTCAGAGGTCTGCTATTTATAATAGCCATCACCTCATACAGAAAGGTTCGAAGTGAGGCAGTGTCAAGTCTCTTAGCAGACTGATTAAGGATTGTAGTTAGAACACTTCTGATTGTCCTTATTTGTCTCTCCCATACACCTCCAATGTGGCTTGATGATGGGGTGTTCATTTTGAACTCACATCCATGTTCTTTCAGCTGTTCATGATCCAGATCCTTCATTGCATTCATGAATTCTCCCTTTGCACCTACAAAGTTAGTACCTTGATCGCATCTCAGCTGTCTTACATTCCCACGTATTGCAATGAATGCACGCAATGCATTGATGAAAGCATCTGTAGTGAGATCATCAAACATTTTTATGTACGGCTCGTGAACACATACATGTGAACAGAAGACCATACTTCGTCAGTTCTTTTCTTGCTTCCTTCACATAGAATGGTCCAAAGCAATCTAGTCCACAATATGTGAATGGAGGTGTCACTTCCATTCTGTACTTGGATCTTGTGTGCTCCTTCTGTACTTCCTGCACATCATGCACCTGTAGATGTGTGAGGCAACTGCACTGCTGCATACTATGACCCATATTCCATTGGACCGCAACTCATTTACAGTTATGCCTCTTCCTTGATGATGCACCTTCTGGTGGTAATGCTTGATAAGTAAAGAAGACATATGACTATGTCTTTGGTAGAATGGCAGGATACTTGACATGTGGGTGAAGACTAGATCTTGTCAAACGTCCTCCAACCCTGAGCACACCATACTCATCTACGAATGGACTTAGTTTGTGTAGCTTGTTTGCTTTGTCTTTAGGTCTTACTTCCTTGCATTGCTTTATACTTTTCATTTCACTGCTGAATTCTTCCTCTTGGACCAGTTTGATAATGAAAAGCTCTGCTTCCCGTCTTTCCTCAACACTTGTAGCTTCACTTGTTTTAGACTTCAGACCCTTACGTTGCTTTGCATGGCACTTGAGACAAGCGATGGCTTTTACAGCTCTTTTCCAGTCAGAAAACTTGGACAGGCGGTCTAACAACGTCCTCTCTTCCTTTGCCTTGGTGTTAAGCACCTGAGCCTTTAGCAGTTCTGGATCATCATCACTGACTTCTCCCACCTTGACATTTCCTGTAAGTAGATTCTGTTGAAAAGGTAAGGGCATTTCATAATGACCATCCTGTTTGTGTTTGATTCCATCTTTTAACTTGTTCAAGAAGTGGAGATCTTCCTGAGAGACAGTTGCTTCTTCTCCAACTCGTTCACTGAAATCGGATTCAAGTGCCCTGATCACATCATCTGGAGTGACCACTTCTTTGATGCGAGTGTTACAAATATAGTGAACTTCACTCTTGAGCTTGACTGCTGGCTTGAGTTCTGGTGTCACTTGCCTTACAATGATGTGATGACTTACACCAATTGCATCACCTTCATGCTCTCTTGGCTCTCCATAACTCACTATGCTCCAACCTAGATCGGTTTTCTGTGCAAAGGGTTGGTTCTCCTCCCCAATTACAACTTCTCTAGGCATTAGAGCTTGTGGGCAATTGTAACCAATCAGCAGCCCAATTTGGCATTCCATTTGTGGAGCAATGTGTTCTGCAAAATGCTCCAGATTAGGCCATGCCTTGGCAGTCTCTGGAGTCGGGATGTGTGAGCGATTAGCAAGAATAAATTCATGAGTGTAAGCTGTTGGCACTGTGATTTTCTTAAAGGAGAATAGTCCTCTTATTTGTAGGTCTTTGAGCCTTTGACAGGCTACAACTGTCCTTTTTGATGACATTGTAGATAGTTTCAGTTTCACTTGCTCTGTGTCCATATCTAGAACATCTGCTACTTCCTCAAGAATGACTGAGGAGTCACTTTGTGAATCGAGCAGAGCATAGACAAGAACTTCCTTGCTTGAATCACTTGGTGCTGATACATAGACAGGAATAATTGTTGAAGTCTGGGTGTTATTGCTGTCTTGCGCAACTCTGTTGGATGTAGTTTCTTTGGTTACTTTTTGTGGTTGTGTTAACTGCTTTCTTTCCTTAGTGTTACTTATTTCTTCAGATCGTTCTCTCTTTGATTCTTGTTTTAAGCGATCTTCGTGAAGACATGTGGAGTGAGGTTTTGAGCAGGTGTCACAGACCATCCGCCTACTGCAGCTCTTGGATTGATGGCCAGGACTTAGGCCAAAGCACAATTTCTAAACTTGAATA
This sequence comes from Scomber scombrus, assembly GCF_963691925.1. NCBI lineage: Eukaryota > Metazoa > Chordata > Actinopteri > Scombriformes > Scombridae > Scomber > Scomber scombrus. The sequence continues at coordinate 28,607,165 of NC_084985.1, read as the reverse complement.
AACTTTACTCTGTCGGTGACTGGCTTTTCACTGAATCTTCGACACTTGTATAAGCTGTGTCCTGTTTTGTTACAAAAAACTCATGTGACAATGTTCCTTTCACTACTGTTAGTTGTGAAGGTCTTGGCACCCACAGTTCTATTCTTGGAAACCACTGTGGTTTGGTTCTTGATTTTTGCTTTATCAGATTCACTCTGCTGTAAAGCATGGTAAGAGGTTATGGGATTACATGCAATACTGGCTTCCATTGATAGGAAAGTCACGATAATCAAAGCTTGGGAACCTTCTGTATTCCAGCTGATATTGAGTGGCCTTTCGGTTCCATCTGGTACTTAACCAGTCAGGTAGTTTGGCAGTGAGTTTCTGAGTCTCAATTCCATCATTAAAAACAGTTAGACTCTCATTATGAGCCATGGCGGATTTACAACTGCGTAAAAAGTCCACAAACCTCAGCTCAACACTCTCTCTTGAGGCTATTTTTGGCCAAGTGTGTAGTTTATCTCAGAAGGCTTTGGCAATTACAAAAGGCTCGCCATATTGTTCATTGAGCAAGTCCCATGCTGCGTGATATGAATCTTCCGAATCAGTCAGAAAATGTCCTTCTAAGGCCTCTTTAGCTGCTCCTCCTACATACTTCTGAAGGAAGTAAACTTGAAGCCTTGCTCTGGCTGAGTTCAGTCTTTTCAGCTCCTCCAAACGCTCAAGCTCTCTTTTTAAGTCTTCTACAGACTTTTTTCAAGCTGCATTTTCTCCTTGTTGTTTCTTTAAAAGAGAAGTTTCTTGTCTTTCCTTTTCTATCATACGTTCAGTTTCTTCCTTTTCTGCTTCTAGACGGCGAGTTAACGCAGCTGCTTCTTGGTCTGCGACTATCCGCTTATCCTCAGCTTCAAGTCTCTGGAGTTTCTCTTGATGGTGCTCCTGCTCAGCCATAATCTTCAATACAGCTTTTGTAGAGGCATATTCGGCTGCGGCTTTTTGTCTTTTGACTGAGGACACACTAGAGAGAGTGGAATTAGCCTTAGAGTACTTGGAGGCTGGGGGAGAGACACTGGAGACTGAAGATGCAAATACAGAACCAGCATCAGGCCAAATAATCTCCTCCATTATTCCTTGAATTTGAGACTGAGCGTTCTGCACACCCTGTACACCCTTGTTGTTGTCCAGCTTACGGCGCATTTCACATGCTGGGCTGTCAATCCTTCGGTATTCATCGTAAACAATATTCAGTTCAGATAACTCCCTTTGAATAGTGTTGATATGTAGGATGATTCTGGGATCCTGTTTTATTATAGACTTTTTAGCAACCTTGGTAAGAGCTTTCCAGTGGTCATAAATGCTGTCAAAACGAAGAAGTAGCCCTTTTGTCTTTTCTTTCTGAAATTCTTTTCCTTTTTCTGTTAATGTGCGGGCTCTTTCACTTCTACGAGGCTCTTCAGAGTCAACTGCTGGTTGTTCACCAGCAAACTCATCTGTCTGGACTGGCTCTGTCATTTGTTATATGACAGCTTCTTTACAGTGACTCTCTTTACTTGTTTCTGAAAATTGAATTATTCAGGAATTAACTGTATGTCATTATCTTGTCTCACATAAGCAGTGTGCATAATGCCAAACATTTTCACAAAATACTCAAGTGAAAACACTTCACTATCTTAGATTACTTTGCTTAAAATCAACCTCAAATGTTGAACCTTAAATGGAAATTTCACTTCAAAATTTCAACTTACTTAAATACACATAAAATATGTTTAACTCTCCAAAGTATATGAATTACCCCTTTAACGAATAACAAACATAAACAGAGTATCGATAATAAATGATATCAATTGCTCCTTAATATCTTGTGAACACTGTTATTGTTATTAGGCTACACAGTCCCTTGCAGTTTTCCAGATCTTATGTCACCTTTCAGAACACAACTTTAGTGTCTGACTTATGGACGTTTCATGAAAAACTAATGAACATGTGTCCTTAACGCTATACAGCGGCTTATCTGCTTTTCCATCTTAACGAGCTGTCTGCGTGTCCTTGTTGAGTACGAGCAGGTCAGGCGGAGTTCACGCAGGTCCGAGTTCGACTATCACTCCCTCCAGGAAATACACAGGACCACGGTTCTTCAAATACAGATGACTTTATTTTCCTCCTTCCTCATAAACCATGATAAGCCACCATCGAACTGTTTAAATACACAGTGTGCAAAATTAAGACAAATTTGTACATACAGAATGTAAACACATAAGCACAATACAACATAACAAATAAACGTACCTCGCTGGCTGCACACAACCGAGAGGGAATGAGTCCACTTGACAAATCTTCCAAAACCAAAAATATAATACTTAAAACCGAAATAAATCTTCAAAATGAGCAATAAAATGTCTCTTTGCACAAACTTAAGGGTTTCAACTTCTTAGTGGAGGTTTTGCACACTGGACCTGCTTCACTCCACTCACTTGTGCTCCTTTTCATAGACATATATACGTAGACGCCTCATTCAGCGCTGAGTTGTACGTCGACGTCGCCGCCATATTGGAGGAGGCAAACTGGAGAGATTGGAGGAGATGCCTCTCATGTACTGCTTGGAGATGTACGAGCCATGTTACAATCCACACCAGATCCCACTTGATTACATTTCACAGGTTGTTGCGGTTTGAGTGTCACATCAACCTGTCACCTTTAGTACCCTGGACAGTGCCGCAGAGGAGCCGCGGAGAGGCCGCACGCTGAGTGCGTCTGCGCTCAGAGCTTATTAGGACCTGATGTGCGTCACCTGGGAGACGCCACTGAGAGAAAGCCACTCTCGCCACACAGAACTTTTCCCCCTACCCTTTCCCCTGATTTTATAGTTGTTAAAGTATAGAAAATAAAGTAACAAATTTTTTACCTGCAACTTCGACTCCTCCTATATCCGCACCTTACATTTTGGTGCCGAAAACCCAAGAGAAGAAACAAAAAAGAACGCATGACAGCTGAAGACACGGACAATAGGACAAAGCAACAATGTCGAATCTGCAAAGACAAAAGAAACTAAGGGGAGCAGTACGGGCCGCTACGACACGACTCTTGGACAAGATTGATCGGGAGGTTGGAAAAGAAGATCCCAGCATAGATTTGCGGGATGAATACTTGGAACATCTGACGGCGAGAGAAAGAGCTTTGTTGGATAGTGACCATGACATTGAAGCGGAGACAGCAGTGGATGATTTGGAAGATGAGGTCAATTCAACCTTTGAATACATGGATCGAATCATATCAAGAAAGACCAGGATAAAACGCATCCTGAGAAATACGGACGACAATCAGAGCGCAGCTTCAGTGGCTTCCCAATATTCAAACAATGAGGTGAGAAGATTTCCAGCAGTCAAGTTGCCAAAATTGGTCATGGAGAAGTTTTCCGGAGATGTCAGTAAGTGGCAGAGTTTTTGGAGCCAGTTTGAGACAGCAGTTGACAATAATGCAAGTCTAACCAAGTCTGATAAATTTACCTATTTGAAATCGTTTTTATATGGCACAGCAGCTAATGTAGTTATGGGACTTTCTTTATCAGACGAAAATTATGACAATGCAAAGAAAATGTTTATCAGCCGATTTGGTTGTAAAGATCTCATCATAAATGCACATATGAATAAGCTATTAAATCTGGCACCAGTAAAAAAGGCCTGGGATGTCGCAGCTTTACGCAGGCTATATGATGACATCGAGATACAAGTGCGCAGTTTAGGCTCAATGGGAGTAGTCTCTGACAGTTATGGCAACTTGCTCTGCCCTATTCTCATGAAGATGATACCAGAAGAAATGGCTTTGCAGTTCACCCGTCAAAACGGTAGTGAAAGAGATGATGCAAATAATGACAACACGTTCAGTGTCCAAAGCCTGATGACGTTCTTCCAAAAAGAGGTTGAAAGTCGTGAAAGAACAGCTAATCTCACCCAGAATGTGCAACAACCAGATAAAGAGAAACAATGGGAAAGGCCCTATGCGGAGAAGAGAATACCGGAAAAAAGGAGATCTTACACAGCCTCTACAGCCTCGTTCCACGCTGTCAGCGTCAGAGATGAGCCAAGGTGCGTATTCTGTGGAGGAAGCAATCATAGATCTAAGAACTGTACAGAACTGACTCTTGAACTGAGGAGAGAAAAATTGAGAAAAGAAGGAAAGTGTTTTGTGTGTTTAGGTAGCAGACATATAGCGCGTAATTGTAAGACGCAGGGAATTACCTGTGAAGAATGTGGACGAAGACACCACAAAGTAGTCTGCCCTCAATTATCCAATCAACAAGAAAAACACACAGAAGAGAGACAAGAAAACACAAAGCAACTTGCCCGAAATCTTACAACAGATGCAGTGATAGCAAGTGCAGCTCCCAGTAGTTCTATGAGTAGTACAGTTTTACTCCAAACAGCTACCGTTTGGATAGACGCACCCACTCAAAGTCAGGTGGCTAGATGTCTTTTGGATGGAGGTAGCTCACGTAGTTTTATTCGAGAAGACATATCCAGAGCACTTAACCTGCCAGTAATAGGTAAAGAAACACTGAATGTTTTTGTATTTGGCTCCAAAACACCTCAAAGACTGATGTGCAAGAAGGTGAAGGTGTGTTTAAGGAACATCAGAAATAATCAGAATATCGAAGTTCAGCTCCTGGAGACGCCCAAGGTGAGCTCTTCAATTATTAAAATGGCAAGTGAAACGATAAGAAATGATTTGGAGTCAAAAGGAATGCCTATGGCGGATGTTCCCGTGAGAGGAATGGAATCAGAAGAACTGGGAGTCCTAATTGGAGGAGACCAGTACTGGAGAATTGTCACTGGCAAAATGGAAAAGCTGGAAGACGGACTTGTTGCGCTGGAGAGTGTGTTTGGATGGCTTGTGCAAGGAGAAGTCACCACACTGAATATTGCCACCGAAGTTGTTGACGTTGAACTGCTGCATGTCTGTGTGGAGCAAGACCAAGCGCTCTCCAACCAGTTGCGCAGTTTTTGGGAACTGGAGTCACTCGGAATAGGTAAGGAAGAGTTACATTCCGAGACAGATGAAACAGTTCTGAAAAGATTTGAAGAAACTGTGAAGTTTGTTGACGGCAGATACGAAGTCCGACTGCCCTGGAAAAATGAGCATGTAACTATGTCCTCAAATTATGTTACAGCTAAAAGCAGATTTGATAATCTAATGAGAAGGCTTAAAATTAATCCAACTCTTTTTGAAAGATATGACGCTGTTATTCAAAACTATTTAAAAGAAGATATAGTGGAAATAGTCAGTGATAATGTGACAAATGACCCAGTGTACTATTTACCACATCATCCAGTCATAAAAGAAGACAGAGCTACGACAAAATTAAGAGTTGTATTCGATGCCTCCTCTCATGAGAAATTTAGCTGCTCATTAAACGAATGTCTGCTTATAGGTCCAAATTTAAATCCTGACCTTTTGAACATTCTGATCAAATTCAGACAATATCCAGTAGCTGTAATGGCAGATATTAAGTCAGCCTTTCTGCAAATCTCCCTCGACAAAAGAGACAGAGACGCACTGCGATTTCTCTGGACAGATGACAAGCTGATGTCGCAAAAGGAGATAACGGTGAAAACACTCAGGATGACCAGAGTCCCGTTTGGAGTGTCATCGAGTCCTTTTCTGTTGGCAGCTACTGTACGACACCATCTGAAACAACATGAAGAAGAAAATCCTGAAGTGGCACGGACAATAAAAGAATGTATTTATGTGGATGATTTCATAAGTGGAGCAGACAACAGTGACGCAGCGGAAGAGCTGTGTGTAAAGGCCAGAGAAATCATGGCAAGTGCGGGGATGGATCTTTGTAAGTGGAAAACAAACAGTCCTGAACTTCAACAAAAATGGTCACAGGAACAACAGGAACAAGGGAACGATTCCACTCCATTAAAGGTCCTTGGACTCGTCTGGAAAAGTGAAACGGATGAATTCGTCTTTGAAATGGCGGAGCCTGTCCAGGTCATAGACAACAGGAAGGTGGATGGAGAACAGCTGACGAAGCGCTGGAGTTACCGCCGCAAACTGGTGGGTGAGTTTTGGAACAGATGGAAAACAGAATATCTGATGGAGTTGCGTTCCGCTCACTGTACCAGAAGTGTGAAATCAACTTTATTCAAGGTTGGAGATTTTGTTCTTGTTCATGATGAAAGGCTGCCACGTCACATGTGGAGGGTGGGTCGAGTGGAGGAAGTGTTTCAAGGCCGTGATGGAAAAGTAAGATCATGTTCTATTCGTTTACCTTTCAACATTATTCTAAGAAGACCTATTCAACTGCTTTATCATCTGGAAGTGGAGTGATGAACGTGTTAAACGTCCATCGGCCCGGAGTTTGTTGCGGTTTGAGTGTCACATTAACCTGTCACCTTCAGTACCCTGGACAGTGCCGCAGAGGAGCCGCGGAGAGGCCGCACGCTGAGTGCGTCTGCGCTCAGAGCTTATTAGGACCTGATGTGCGTCACCTGGGAGACGCCACTGAGAGAAAGCCACTCTCGCCACACAGAACTTTTCCCCCTACCCTTTCCCCTGATTTTATAGTTGTTAAAGTATAGAAAATAAAGTAACGAATTTTTTACCTGCAACTTCGACTCCTCCTATATCCGCACCTTACACAGGTAAGACTGAACAATTACTTTTGATTTTATTTGGCCATTATAACATTATTTTAAGAACAGAAATTGCTGACATTGTGGATAGTACTATTCCCGCGGTAAAACCAGCCAAACAACTAAGAAGTCAATCTTATTTAACTAAATTGCCCCGAACTAACTACTCTAATTGCTGATAGTTGCTTAGCTAACTTCTCATAGTGTGTAGGTTTCCCAAAGAGAAAGAGCAGAGAAAGCAGTGGGAAGTAGCTCTCAGAAGGGAAGAGTTTTCAGGTCAGTCTCAGATGGAGCTATTCCTTCTGGCGTCTGTTTCCCAGCTCATCTCTAAAGGGTATGTGTATCATTAGACTGTAAGGATTAGATAAGTCAATGCCACACTATGCTGAAAATGTTCTTTTCCTTTCTGAATGTGAAGGAATCAATTATGTATTTTAAAATATGTTATAAATATTTTATCCTTCACTTTAGCCAGTGGCTACCAGGACATCTCAGACCTCAAAGAAGACTCAAGAGACCCTGTCAGTGGACTGTTCACACCTCATCCAAGAGATTGAACCCCTGCCTGTGCCCAATGTTGTGAGTACTAAGTACTAGCTATACCTCAAACAGCTGTGAGCATCACCCCCTTCCAACACCTCCCACTCTCTCAGACAGACTCACGTACACACATGTGCATATATTGAAACATGTTAAAATTGGATGTGCATCTTTCACACACACCCATTGTATTGTATATTGTATGTTGTTAATTAATATTAATATTTTTGTTATTATTACACTATATTGCCAACTTAAACCTTTGGTACTCTTATCTGTACTTATCATTAAATTATAATACTGTTAGCATTTTTGTTAATTACACTATTAATTATCATTATTACTACTGCTGTTGTGACTGTTATTAGTATTATCACCATTGTTGTCTGTATAGATATATGTAATGTATTATGGTGATGATGACTATAGTAAGAAGTTCTGCATTTTATTTATTTATTAATTATATGTTTTTGTTGTTGTTTTTTTAATGGTGTTTTTGTTGTTCTGTCCGCATCTTCTTCGGTGTGCTTCTCTATCCTCTCCTTTCTCTCTCTCCTCTCTACCCCAACCGGTCGAGGCAGATGGCCCCTCACTTAGAGCGCAGTCCTGTCTGAGGTTTCTTCCTGTTAAAGGGGAGATTTTCCTGCCACTGTTGCTTAGTGCTGCTCATGTGGGAATGTTGGGTCCCTTGTACCTCACTAAGCACATTTCTGGCTTTCATTTTTTATTTTCTTGATAATTTGGGCTGTTTTCATGCCTATGGCATCAAATTCTCCAAGGATATTCTTTTTAATATATTTTCAATCAATCACCCAGGGCTTAACATTTATAACACAATTTAGCTGTATCTATCTCTATGGGAGATAATTAATTAATTGAAAGTAGAAAATAATATTAATTTATAATATTTTTATGGTTGTCTAGACCTGCTCTATGTGTAAAGTGCCTTGAGATGACTTGTTGTGATTTGACGCTATATAGATAAAGATTGATTGACTGATTGATCTTTCTCATCAGTTTCAACATGCTGTGCCACTTGGAAATAACTCTCTCTTTTTGTTTTACCTTTTTTTAGCCATGAAATTTTATTGTATACAATTAAACAAGGGTCTATCATTTTTTCTGTCATGGAGTACATCATTTCACTACTAAAAGAAAATAAAGCAGATCACAGTCTGTTTGCAGACTTTGTTCTTTTTTTTTGTTTAGTTTTTTTTTTTTTTTTACATTATTAGTAGTTAAATTGATATAAATCACTGAATATAAAAACTAATTAAAATCAGTTACATGTAAATGTTAGTGCTTTAGATTCAGAAAACCCACAGATGTTACATCTACTTGTCAGGATCTGGTTATTATAAACACACATTCAATATTTAACTTCCATGTATCATTACAGTAACAACGTTACATACTCTGGTAGCTGCAACACTGGAAAAAACAACATTAACATTTACATTTATAATCATCAGATAACGTTATATACGTTGTTTTTGCTACCTATCTGTTTCCCAAATATATTAGTGTATGTGTGAATGGGTGAATGAGAGGCATTAACTTAAAGCAGTTTGTAGAAAAATGCTTTATAAAGTTTACTCCATTAACTTGTATTAGCTTTATTTAATCCATCACTGATTAGCTTCTCATATTAATTCAACATTTTGGCTACTCTGTCTCTATTCTCAACTCCCAGTAGGAATTTATTTGGAACACATTGAAAAACACACACAAGGAAAAGATGATTGGCCCTACTCAAAACCAAACACGCTGTTGGGACCCACCAGGTTAAGGTCTGACAGATGGCTAAAAATGGATATAGCCTGAAATTTAAAGTCCTGTGTTGCCAACACCAGCTAGCAGGCATCAGCTCTCCAGTGCTCAAATCCTGAGCAGCCTTTGAATACAAACAGATTACTGAGGGAAATGGACTAAGAAAAAAAAAGAAGAAGAAAAAAGACGATACAGAGAGGGAGAATGAACCAGAAGAATAGTAACAGACTCTTTGATGAAGATGTCAGCCTAGCTTTGATGTAGATGGGCAGTGACCTTGATACACGCAGTGACCACCCAACACCTTACTTCACACTATGGTCATCAGTAATCCATTAAAGCACAGAGGAATCAATCAGTCCTGGGAAGAAAATCAGTTCCAAGGAGCCTCCTCTGTGTGCTGGCATTTCTTAATTCCTGCCAGTTCACTGCTAGCTCCATTTCACTCAAGCTACATCGCAAGAATTCTCTGTGTATCCGATTATCTCCAGTCTTTCTGTCTCTTACTGCCTTGCCTTCCCTGGAGATAATACATCTGGAGTCTACCATTCCATGCAGGTTCACCCACAGTGTAAATCCCTAATTAATAAACATTCACCGCATTTCTCACCAGAGGCCATGAAAGACCACTAGACGTGACTCCCATAGCAAACACCACCAAACACCCTGCATCACCACCCCCAACGCTCAGCACAAAGAGGGACTGACAGCTCACTAATCTGACGGCAGGTTTCTGTCTGTATTACAGAGATCTGACATCTGCCTCTGAGCATTAATGTCAAAGCATGAGCTCGGATATAAAAGCACCATAATAAGCACTGTGAGTTTACAGCAAATATTCATTAGCTTTTCAGCTCCCATTGGTTGCAGATTGGTTTTTAAACATGGGGCTGGGCTTGCCTGCCAAGCCACGCTGATAGAGGTGGGAAATGGTGCTTGTCCAGTACGAGTCTCAAGAGCTGTGGCAGCAATTTCATGCTCAGAGGCTGACTGACATGACAGAGGGAAAAGGGCCAGACACAGGACTGAAGAATACTGAATACATGCAGATCCAGCACCTACCCACAAACATCCATTTAGTGTTTCACTCTGTTTTTTTTAGGTTACCTAAACATTTTAATAATAGGTAAAAAATGAGCCATATGGTCAAATAATTGTTTTATGACAGTCAACACTGGTTTCTTTTAACCATGTCCCAGATTGTCCCTTAGCCTAAACCAAGAAGTAAATATTCCATGTGAGGTTCCACTGGGTTCAGTTTATGTCCACTTCTTTTCAGTCTTTATATGCTCCCATTAGGAAGAATCATACAAAGTCATAAGCTCTCTTTTCACAGCTACGCAAATAATTCTCTACCTCCCCCTTAACTCACACAACCGGACCAATGTCACCCAACTACAAAACTGTCTCCATGACATCAAAGACTGGCTGGCTCACAACTTCCTTTAGTTAAACGAGGACAAGACATACATCATACTCTTTGGACCCCCACATCATACCACTGTTATTGCTCAAAACCTGAGTCACCTTACTGCCTATGTCAAACCACATGCCAAAAACTCACTTTAACATGGCATCCCTCAATCTACCAGAAAACCTGCAGCCATGTTACTTACAAGACCCAAAAAAACAAGACCACATCACCCCCATCCTTGCATCCTTACACTGGCTCCCGGTTCACTAGAGGATATTCAAAATTCTACCAATTGTTTACAAATCCCTCCATGGTCTCGCCTATGCATATATCTTAAATGTTTAACTCCCTACAACAGTGGTTTTCAAAGTGGGGGCCGCGGCCCCCTGGGGGGCCGCCAGGGGGCGCTAGGGGGGCCTCAGGAAATCAGAGGGAAGATGACAAAAAAGTGCAAATATGAAAAAAAAATTAAAATAATATATTTTTAAAAGAAATATAAAAGAAATATTCAAATTATTTTAAAATCATTATTATAAAATATAACGTATAATATAAAATTGTCATTCGTGACGTCATGAGGTCATTGTTGTTGACGTTTACCCGGTGGTTTGCGCGCCATCAAGCTGCTTTGCTCCTCGAACTCGCATAGCTAGCACAAAATGGATAAGTTTTTGACAAGAAAGAGACCGAGGGAAGAGACCAACAGTGAAGAAACTGCTACAAAAAAACGTAACACCTCCTGGCCAACAAAAAACAGAAGGTATGAGGCAGCATACATCAAGTATGGCTTTACAGCCACACAGAAGAATGGGCGTGACTGTCCAAAATGTGTCCTCTGTCTGGAGACCCTCTCAAACAAGTGTTTAAAGCCATCAAAACTCCAGCGTCACCTGATGCAAAAACATCCGGCAGAGGCCGAAAAAACAGTCGACTTCTTCAGACGCAAAGAAGAGCATTTGGCCAGGCAATCCTCTGCATTTACACAGCAAGCTACTGTTCCTGAGCGGGCCATGAAGGCATCATTTTTAGCCTCATACCACATTGCTCGTGCGAAAAAACCTCATACAATTGGAGAGGATTTAATTCTACCAGCTACCAAAGATATTGTCCGAGAATTGCTTGGTGATGACGCTGCTAGGAAAATCAACGCTGTCCCACTCTCTGATAACACCGTGAACCGACGGATCGGTGACATGGCTCAGGACGTATCTGCTCAGCTGTTGGAGCAGGTGAGAGCCAGCGAATACTTTGCACTTCAGCTGGATGAGAGCACAGATGTATCCAGTGAGGCCCAACTGCTTGTATACATACGATTTATTTCCCAGGAAAGATTTGTGGAGGAAATACTGTTTTGTAAAGCGCTTGAAAGGGGAACCACCGGGAAAGAAATATTTCAGGTTTTGGATGATTACATCGAGTCTAACGGATTGGACTGGACCCGCTGTGTGGGGGTGTGTTCCGACGGAGCCGCTGCAATGACCGGGAAGAGAAGTGGAGTGACCGCTTTCATTAGTGAAAGTTGTGGCTACACACTGCATGCTCCACCGCGAGGCACTTGTCGCGAAAAGGATGGACGACAAGTTGAATCAGGTACTGCAGGATGTTGTACAAATAGTGAATTTTATTAAAGCCCGACCCATGAAACACAGACTGTTTACCCTGCTTTGTAATGAGATGGGGGCCCGTTATGAGGGACTGCTCCTTCACTCAAACGTGCGCTGGCTGTCACGGGGCGCAGTGTTAACCCGTGTCTATGAGCTGCGGAGGGAGGTTGCTGAGTTCCTCTCAACAGAAGAGCATCAGCTGGCAGATCGGTTTAGCGATGCAACGTGGATCCGCAAACTTGCGTACATGTCAGACATTTTCTCAGCATTTAAATGTACTGAATCAAGGCATGCAAGGACGTGACACAAATACACTGCAGGTGCAAGACAAAGTGCGTGCTTTCTCCAAAAAGATTGCGCTGTGGTCAGACAAGCTCCAGGAGGGAGTTACAGAAATGTTCCCACTTCTTCACCAGGAGCTGCTGTCGTGTGATGAGTTGGGCTCCATCTCTCCACTGATCCAGTCCCACCTGGATCACCTTAAAGGATATTTCAAAAACTATTTCCCTGATCTTGACAGCACACATCTAAACTGGGTTAGAAACCCCTTTGCCCCCGGTGTCGGTTCTAGTCTGGACATAAAGTCACAAGAGCAGCTGATTGAGATGGCAAACTCTGGGGATTTAAAACTGAACTTTGAGGCTCTCCCCCTGTCCACCTACTGGCTACACGTGAGAAAGGAATATCCCAGCTTGGCTGACAGAGCACTGAAATGTCTTCTCCCATTTGCAACAACCTACTTATGTGAGTCTGGCTTTTCAACTTTAAAGGTGCTCAAAACAAAACATAGAGCACGTCTCAATAAGGACAATGACATGCGTATGGCACTGACAGACATTAAGCCCAGGCTTGACAAACTGTGTAGGAGCCACCAAGCCCATCCCTCCCACTAGTGTAATTTCTGTATCACACACACACACACACACACACACACACACACACACACACACACACACACACACACACACACACAGAGAGAGGTTTGATTAGAGAGGTTTGATTTCTATTGTTCTGTTCTTGTTTATCAGCAGTTTGTTGAAAAGTTTATTATTTAGTGAAAATGAAATACAGCGTTGAAAAGATGTTAATATTGTTATGTTTAGCAAATGAAATAATTAGAAATGTGAGGGGTTGTGTTAAGGGAGGATTGTGTTTGATTGGTAAATCAATGTTTCTTGGGTTTTTAAAAAATTATTTGTGGTAAATGATAGTAGTTTGTATGTTTATATTTCATTGTAAAGAGACTCTTAAGCGGTTTTGATCTATTTATAAATAAGTGAGGAAGGGTTAGAGTCATATATGTTTTTTATTTGATTGTATTCCTTTTTTGTTATTACATCTTATTTTTTTGTTCTTGAAATCTAAAATTTAAATAATAATTGAATATTGAATAAAAATAAGGAAATCATTCTAAAAGTCTCTCCACATTTTGTCAGTGGGTTTGCCAAGGGGGTCCCCGGGCAGAGGCTAATGCTGTTTAGGGGGCCTTGGCATGGAAAAGTTTGGGAACCCCTGCCCTACAACACCGGCAGATCCCTCAGATCCTCCCACCTCAGCATGTTGGCAGTGCGCTGCTCACGGAGAAAAAAGTCTGGGGACAGGGCCTTTTCTGTAGAGTCTGTTGACACTTAAAAAGCATTTAAAGACTCACTTTTATTCTCTGTGTTTAATGTGTTTTACTTGTTATTTGATTTCTTAGGGTTTTTACACTTGTCTTTAAATGTTGTATCTTCATCTTGATCCATTCATGCTTGTATATACAAATATATTATCTGTCTTTGTGAAGCACTTTGGTGCAAAGTCTGTTTGCTATAGTGCTACATAAATAAAATAAACTTAAAACTTGAAGAAGTTATTCTTTTAACCAAGATAACAGAGGTTCCCCAACCCTAACCATACTTTAACACACAAATTATGATCTTTCCGTAACCAAGCAGTCTTTAACCAAACCTTGACCCATTCTTTTCCAACTGGAACCCAAGCAGAAACTACCACAGCTTAAGGTTGAACCCAGTGGGAAAGTACTGTAGTAAAGTGTAATACCACTGAAGGCCACTAGATGACTCCAGCTGACTCCCATTCAAAAAGCTGATGTATTACTGCAGTCATAATGATTTCCAAAACACAACTGAAGACATTGTGTCAAAATCAAACACTTGCATGTGAGACAACACACACATTCATTACCAGCTGATGTATTATACGCTGACACGCTGAATAAAGGCATCATGGCAGAGGAGAAGAGAAGAAAGGACAGCGCCATCCCTCCACCTGTAAAACAAAACAGAGGAGAATACATTTAGAAAAGGCAGCTGATGGGGACAAATCCACACTAAAATGTTGCTGGTGATGTATTATGTATTTATTTGTCCATTTGTTGGTTTAGTTTGGTGATTTTTTTTACTTCCATAAACAATAGGCCATGTGTCAATATCTCATGTTGCATTCAATGAAAGCAGTCAGTGTATTGGTATTATGTCTCATGCATCACATCTACTATGGATTGATACATTCCAGGGAAGCTTTAAAAAGATCTACCTGCTGCTGTCTTAATGCAGCAACACAGATGTCTGACACCACAAGACTGACCTCACCAGAAAAATAACAGCAGCACCGGTCAAACATTTACAGCCCTGAACTTTAAATAACTGTGAGGGTTTGAGACATTTCAGATGTATGGTATTTAAAAAGGGCAAAAGTGGGAGCCATTGCATGTGTTGTTCAGTGAGTAAGTAACCCACTGGACAAACAATGGTAGAATGTGCCGAAACTGCATCGAGTGTGTCAATCTACTTTGTAGTTTTTCAGTTTGCTCCACTGCATGCATTGTGATCTTTCATTTTTCTGTCTTTTTTTCCCCTTTGTGTGTTTGGCTGTGTTGTCGAAATTGCTGCAAGATGCTCAGAAGTCTTATCCACATTATGTCTGACCACTGACTCCAACTCCCTCTGAATAGCCTGCTGAATTTTAATGAAGGCCTTCCCATGCTGGTTTGTCCAAGTGTTTTTCCTCTGGTGTGTATTGGTTTCCCCATACAGTAATAAAAGGTTACTGTTGTGTTTGTAGAAGTCATCTTTGTCATACTTTCAGCTCTGCTTAACAAAACATGATTGCCAACTATGCTGCCATGTCTAAAACTATCTGGAACTTACATGTATTATCACCTCCTGAACAGAGCGCAAGTTTAGTTCTAGGAACTTGTCCCCCAAAGTAACTGGAGAACAATTGAAACAAAAACAGGACCTTTAAAAACAGCAGATACGTACACTGTAACGAATTACCTGTAGAATTAACAGTAAGTTGCAGGCAAAAAAGTTGCCAATAAAGTCCTGTAAAAATTATTACAGTATATTACTGGATACATTTTTACAGTTTTTTGCTGTATATAAATTACAGCAATGTATTGTTTTTTTTATATTAGAAACAACCATTAATTGTATTTAGTTTACAACATTATCTTGTATTCCATTCAAATTACATGAGTTACCTGGCAACTAATCTTGCCAGTAAATAACTGTCATTTTTCATAATTCAATATCCTATTGTAAAATGTTTTTACAGTTAATCTTTGTTTGTCACATTTAGCAAATTAAGCACACTTTGATTGCTCATAATCCAAAATGTATCAACACTACATTAGATTATCTTCAGCTGTTAAATAAAACAAGAGTCAGTGCTGCAACAAAACAGAACATTTATTAATACTCAATACAGTTTAACGTGTAATAACTAACCAGATTTTTGGAACTTTGTTAGTGAAATAAAGTTCCATTGTGCTGTCTTTTGTGACAGGATCAAAGCAATTTAAAGTCCATTAATTTTTTGAGGAGTGCAGAGACATGAAGGCTGACACCGCTGTTCCTCTTCTGCTGCACCTTCCCACTTCTTGGACTGATCCACTTGTTCACCTTTGTGCCAACGATTGGGTTGATCCTGATGAGGCATCTGAAGTCACAAAATCAGAGAAAAAGACAATGAAATACATTGTTTACAGGAGACAGCAGAACCCACCAAGTTCTGGAGACAAGCGTATCAGTTTTCCAAATGTTCAAAACTGCAAAACAATGGAAATGCAGGGAGTTGAATAAAAATAACTCACAGTATTTATACAAAACTGTCAACTGACTTGAACCTGTTTATCAAAGTGCACAGTACACAGAACATTTAACATGTTAACAAATCAATTTTACATCAAACATTTATAAAAAAATATATGAATGCAAAAACTACATACAGGTATACAGCATAAATAACATGTTTTATGTAAAACAACAGACTGGGCAACTATGCACTATAGGCTTTCGCTCCAACAGTTTTCTAACCTTGAGGGTTACGGGGCTAATGCACGTAGCTAGCGTTAGCTTAACTTTTTTCGCTAGCTAACATATGCAAAAACGGTGCAGTCTGAGTCCCACACCCCATATATTCTGTATAAAACACGACGAAGATATAAATAATATTAAGATAATAAAATGATGAAATACAGTCACTCACACAAATAAAGAAACATTATTCTTACCAACATGCTAGTTTTGGATGGATGTTCGCTCTCCTGCGTCCGCCATCAAATGTGGTGTCCTGTTTCAAACCGCGCCTTCTACTAACAGTGTTTAACTGTAATGTATCGTTTACAGTCAGAACCAGTGAAAACACAACCATCCTATACTTTTACAATGTGATACTGTGAAAAAATGCTTTAAGTTACTGTAATTATTTTTTACCCATAATGCATTGCAATATACAGTTACACCTTGTAAAATGTTAGAACAAGAAGCTACTGTAATTGTTTACTGTAGAAATTAAAGAAATTTGTTACAGTGTACGTGTCAGGTAAGTTTCATCAAGTTCCTGCAGTGGACCAGTTGATTGAAAGGGCGATTAAAACAGCCCATGCACCTTTACCTGACAAGCCTGTCTTCTGTCAGGAGAAAGGCAGCATGGCCTCGTTAGTGAGGCTGAATGACTGGGCGCACAAAGGGTCGTAATGTGATACAGTCAACTCTGCTTTCTTTAAAACATGATCTAACCTAAACCAAGTCGTTTTACTTGTCCAACTAAACCAAAATGTAACCACATAATTAGCAGAACTTATCAATGACCAATAATCAATGTCCTGACAGTAAGTTATTGATATTGAAGGACCAGTTGCCCAATGGTTTCACATGTATTTGTACCAAAGTAAATGAGCTGCAGTAACTGATATTCTTCTTCATTGAGTGAAGTGTTTTGGTAACAAACTACCGGCGCGAAGGCCGTATTCAGACAAAACCAGTGCAGCGAAAACGTCAGCTCTCCCATTCATTTCAATGGGCACTACGTAGTAGCTTTTTAGCTACAGTGGTGCCACACTGGCCTGCAATGAGAAAGTTGATCCAGAGTCAACTTTTGGAGAAATGCTACCCAACATCACGCTGTGGTGGCAAATCACAGTCAGTGATCAGACTGAAAAGAGCTGTTAAATCCTGCCATGAGAGGGGACAGAGATGTACTAGGAAGATTGTACATTCAAGTAAAGTTAGACTTTGCTATCAGCTTCCTGACTCTTTTTTTAAAAAGAAGAGAGAAAAAAAGAGAGCTGAGAACACCAGCAAAGGAAGGGAGCGCATTTAAGGTAGAGTGAGCTAGAAAATGAATCAAGAGAGGGAGTGGTGGTAGTGAAAAAGCCAGTGAATACAACTTCAGTTCTCGGGCACAAACACACCCACACCTCCTCAGCCCTGCAGCAGTGCACTACAACGTCAGCTTTGGGTCACTGAATAATGGAGAAACCGTCAATATCAGAGAAGAGAATCATACCAACCTCAAGCACAACATACAAAGTCCATTACTACTTTCGGTATTGCACCTTTTAAAGTGACATCATCTCCATGGAAAGTGTTTAGGCAAAGTCGAAGGAGCTATTACTTATTTCATTATCTTTAAGTCTGGCATTCAGTTCTTGTAATACATCCATGGGACCTATCATTTATTAGGGTTAGGGTTATTCAGAAGTGTGGATGCTCACATTATTATTACAGTTATAGTTATATATGCGTTTAGGTAGCTACCGGTAGAGACAGGTTTTGAACAGGTACTACGGTAGTATTACTGATGGTATTTAGTGTATCAGAGTGTTAAGGGGAACTGAGGGGATTTTTTCTTTATCACAGACAAAAGGAAGGGGAATAGTACAAATAATGATAAAAAATAATATTTGAGAGCCTTGGGGTATTTTGTGACAAGGCCCAACGTGACTTGAGGCTTTGATAGGTTTCCTAATGAATCAACATGTCAGTATATTGTGAATCCATCAGCCTTCAAGGGTTGCATTAGCCAGTTCGCAGCACACACAGGGATGTATAGGTTCAACTACATCCTGTTCATTTGAGGAGGTATAATTGCAGCATAACTGAGGGGACTGATCTTCTATTTAGACCCAACTGTGGTGCCTTGATAAAAAGCAGGGCAGGGAGGAAATAAAGCATAGTGCAACATGATTTTTTTCCTATTTTCTCTCTATCTAGTATTGAAACAACAACAACGAAAAAATCACAAATGGAGGAAAAACACAAAGCAGAGACACAGCAGCAGCCTCACACTCCCACACTCCTTAAACTGCATGTAAATGATCCCAACACATACACTTTTTTTTTTTTTTTTACAAATCTTTTCATGCTGCAGACTTCATTCATACATTTACCTGTTTAATGCTCCGTGATACTCTGAACTTAATGGAAAATCTAATGGATTGGGGTTGTGATTAAATAACAGTTGCATTGCCTTTATCAGCTCTCAATTACCTGTGAAACGATGAAGAATGATTTGAAACAATAGAAGAGGTAGTACATTGTGAATACTGCTGTGCTGCACATGAGTGCAGCAGCACAACAAGACAACATGCAGCCCTAACTACGTGACTACAGGACTGAATGACTACCAGAGTGTTCAACTGCGTTCATAGCTATCTGCCTAGAGGGGAAATTTGAAGTGGCTGCCAGAGAGCAGGAGGGTCTGTCGC
The DNA here is from genome assembly GCF_963691925.1 of Scomber scombrus. Classification (NCBI taxonomy): domain Eukaryota; kingdom Metazoa; phylum Chordata; class Actinopteri; order Scombriformes; family Scombridae; genus Scomber; species Scomber scombrus. The sequence continues at coordinate 28,588,226 of NC_084985.1, read as the reverse complement.
AGGACTGTTACTGTGCTCTGATGCAGTGCACAGGTAAAACTCATTCAGCTGTGCAAAGGAGAACACTGTAGCTGAACTATGGAAAAACCTCATTACGCTTAAGACAGTTGCGTCCGTTAAAAAGCCACTGAAGAACTGAAAGTTCTTTGGCATCTATTTAAAAACTGGTGTTTTTCAAACCACACTGAATCATCTAACTGAAAAGCAATAACTCTGTCTGTCTGTAGGAGGGGTGGAACCTAATCAAATACACTATTCAGAAAAGCTATAATAGTGAATGTTTAAGAATGTTTATTTGTACAAATATTTTAGAAATGATTTGCTTTCCTGAAGGAAAAAAAAACCCTGTTAAATAACAGCACTCAGGTCAGTTACATTGCTGCCTCCGTCTCCTCTGCGCTGTCTGTGTCTCATGAATGCATAAATAACTGCAGGTCTCCATGTGTGGCAAAGCTGAGCTTTAGCTGAGTAGTCAGTGCTGTTGTCCACGGCCTGGGAAACCTGAGTTTGAGACCTGTTGTGAGTATCTTCTTTGCAAAAATATTTATTGATGAACACTTATCCATCATACAATTATAAGTGTAATAAAATAAAACAGGATTTTTACACCTAGTTCCAATTTTATTGGAACACACATACTGATATGTTTTCTGTTTCAATAGATACAAATACTGGGCTCTCTGCACATTGTATGTAAGCGCTCGTGTGTATGTATTAAAGTAAATGGACTGTACTTATATAGCGCTTACCTAGTATTTCAACCAGTCAAAGCGCTTTTACACTACATGTCGCATTCACTCATTCACACACATTCATACTCCATTGGTGCAGTTATTGGAGTGATTCTGGATTAAGTACATTGTGCAAATACACATCAACATGTGGACTGGAGGAACCAGGCTTCTTACTGCGTAGAAGCCACAATGTGACAGGTACTGTAAAAGCACTTTGAGTGGTGGAAAGACTTGAAAAGTGCTATATAATCACAGTGCATTTACCATTTATAATGTGTGTGTGTGTGCAGATGGATATATATATATAGATAGATATAGCTATAGATATACTGTATATAGATCTATCTATATATCTAATATATCTATCTCTTTCTATCTATCTATAAATACATATATAATCATGAATTATTATTCAAATGATATAAAAACATCCAACCAATACCAAGATCCTGTTATATATTCTTCAAACCAATTATTCACCAAAAAAAAATCTCATGTTTCAGAATGTTTGTTTCTTTCATGTTGTTGGTGTATAATCAATCACACCTCACATAAATGTTTCTATTTGTTCAAGCAGCAGCCGAAAACCAAACAATCTGCCCATTCCAAACAGGAACGTTTTGAACAGGCAATGCACTAGTCTGCAATTAAATCTTAAAGCCCCACTAGCTGCTTTACTGCCTGTAATGTTCAGTGCACCTTACAAAAAAAATATGTTGGGGAAAAAAAATTGGAACCTAAAAGTTGTTCAGTATTTTGGTAAAAGATTTCCTTCTGGAGTGAGATGAAACGATGGATATCAATTTGATTTCTGTGTGTTAAGTACAGAGTTGAGTGACGACGTGGTTAGACCAGCTTAGCATGAAGACTGGAAGCAGCTAGTTCATAAATACACCTCTAAAACTCACTTATGATAACATATATCACTTTTTAATTCTGTATGCAAAGAGAAGTGTAACAATTTGTGGTTCATGGGGGAGTTACATGCTGTGACTATTTGTGTTGCACCATCCATTGATTTGACCTTAAAATCAGTTTGTTTTTAAGAGAAGACGGTTTGATGTTGGAGTTGATGGTACAAACATGTCTTGAATGAACTGTGTAGGCTTACTGTCCTTGGAGAAAGAGCTTTTTTCTTCAGCAGCATTGTATGAGGACAAAACACACCTACCACACTAATCCTAACTCTAATCCTGATATGTGATATATTTATAACATTTACAACTTACTAAACTATTCTTACACTCTAAACACTTTCTTCAAAGAAATGGCACACACAGCAGAAGGTAGCCTCCTTTTCTGGCTGTAAAAGGAGGCTAAATGTTGGTTGATCTGTTGCCTGGCAACCATTCACACACTCTTTCCAGTGTGTGGATGCTTCTCCACATTTAACACCGATGATGATGTGTCTCCACCGGTTACCATCACAGCTTCGTCACCCTGCACTGACAAGCTGAAAAAACAGCAGACACTACTTCCTCTCTGTGTGTTTGATAATACATGAGCTGAATATCAAAGGCCACAGTCCAGCAATTCTATATGCATGTGAGCACAGATTTATTTTGAAGGATGCTGGTTAACATTTCTCCTGTCATGTTTCCTTTGTTACTTAAGTATTGTTGATATTGTCATTTTTTGATATTAACTGTATTATTCAACTCCAAAGTCCAAAGTTAGAACTAGGGCTGGCGTATATGACCAAAATCTCATATTCAGCTCTTACGGCTCCCAAACGGCTCTTCATTTAGTATCACTCTGAGCGTTCTATTTTAGCCTGATTTAGCAATTATGAATGGTTTGTGTATTGGTAAGCAAGTTTTCATTCAGTGTTTTCATAAAAGCCTTATTTGTATGCATTTTATTCATTACAAAAAAAATCCAGTAACTTTTGTTTAACATTTTAATCAAACTTTTAAACACCTGAAAACCCTTGAACTGAACACAGAACAACTGAACACATTGACATGCTTGCACTCAAATCCTCCTCTGTCTCAGTTGTGTGTATCTGGCCTGTACCACTACACTCACTGTCTTTGGAGCGTCTGCCCTCCTTCCTTCTTTACATAATGGTATGATCGTAGTCTGTCCTCGTATGTGATTGGCCGAATGGTGTGCCCATCAAAATAAACTCCCGCCCCTGCCTGCATGGATTCTCAGCCAAACGGACTCCTGATCAGGAGGCTGAAGATTCGGCTCTCTCCGACGGGCATCGGCTCTTCTCGTTCACTACAAAGCATCGGCTCTTAGAGCCGGCTCGTCACATCACTACTGCGCGCATTTTCCCCCCATTCAGTGTCAAAATCAGGGACATTTTCGGCGACAGCTTTGACCGGGGACAGGTCACCCAAAATGGGGACTGTCTGGTCACCCTAGGTAATGTGAGTTTGAATTTCTTGACCCCCCCTCCTTTTTTTTGTTGTTGCCACTATTAAGAATTAAGCTGCATTTCAAACGGGACTACACTGAAGTGTTTTTCTGACTCTCTAATTAAAAGCGTGTGTTTAAAACAATTCTCAGGTTGATCATGATGTTACAATAATAAAGTCCCAAGGGACAGACCTTTAAATATTACCAATGTCAGAACACCTACTGTTAAGATCAAGATGCATTACCTCATCAAGTATACTACAAGAAGTACATGAGTAAATGAGATAAACATTGATACTGTCATTACTTTATTTATTGAAAAGGAACTTAACAGCCTTGATTACATTCTCTCAACAAGTTTGGTTCATTGTTTAATCCTGTTAGTATGTCATCGCATATTCTGTGTTTGTGTTTGTATTAAAATGAATGATACGCTATACAGGATGAAATACTCAAATGTGAACGATGATGTTGAATGGATTGCGTTAATCGACTAAAGAATCTAACAATTACTTATTCCCCTCTTAAAAGTAATACATTTTAAAAGAAGGAGCCTATTGATTGGTTAAGAGTAGGGGTCCACCCTGAACCTTAAACCAAACCCCTTCGGACAAAATGGCCGGACATGCCACGAGGACATGCGAGTCCTCGTGTCTTGTCTTTTCCTCAGCTTTACTTTCCTTATCTTAACTTCCCAACTATTCCTCTATTTTTGCTTTACCTTTTGATCGATCAGTTATAACCACTTAGTTATTTTTTCCGCGGTGTAATTAAAAACTTAGTCATGCACTTGATTTTTGTAGTTTTTCGAAGTCCGCAAGCTTTTGTGCCTTCAAACTGAAGCTCAACTCTCTTCTTTTTGATGCCTATTAGCTAAAGTCAACCAAAGACATTTAATACTTTTGATTTAGATTTTTGATAAGTTTCGCTCTGTTTGACGGACTTTGAGAGATTGACGCTTGGCCAGCTCCGACTTTTGAAGTTTATTGAGCAACGAACTAAGTTAAATCAGTTGCGCTCATCATCACCTAAAGCACCGAACCATCTCAGGTGCTCACCGCCTGAATCCGAGAGACAGCCTCCAGAGACCAGATCCAGAACGAGCAGCCGCCCAGGCCAGCTGACCGGTACCGCAGCAACCCCTGACGGAATTCGGGACCCCCGGAGCCCAACGAGATCGCATCGCGCTGAACTCCGCCAAACTCCCGAACCACAGACAGCTGGCGGTTCGTCTTCTGAAAAGTAGGCCGACTTAACCATCTCTCATTTAATCGGATGGTGTTAGGTTAAGAGCTTAACTGAATTAAACCTGAAGTATTCATTCCCTTTAATTCCGACTTCATATAGCATATAGTGATTTGTTTATCCCTTTTGTTTTGTTCATTATTCACATTTTGCTTTTATTGATTGTTTATCATTGTTAGTTAATAAACCTCATATAATCATTCTTGGTCGTTGTGTGTGTATTGATTTGGAGTGAATATCAGGATGGTCCCGGACGCCGGAGAATTCATGACTTCAGAAATTTGACTGACTCAGAAATGTATTGATTTATTAAACTTAACTAAGTAACTAATTAGTAAGTAAATACATATTTCCTCCTAAACACTGAGGTGGTGCCCCTGATAACGAGAGCTTATACATTTAATCATCCATAAATTGCTACACAATGCGGTGTCAGTGGTGTGTAGATCACTTAGAGCCCTGAGAGATGTTCTGGAGCACATGGCAGCCTCCAACACTCAGGACTCTGACAAAGCCAAATGTCTACTGACAGCTGTCAGATAGCTCAACTTTGTGGCTTTCTCATGATGAAGGATGTACTTATGCATGTGGTCCTTCTCTCAAAACATTTTCAAAGAGAAAATGTGGACTACTCCACGGTCCAACCAAGGATTGAAGGTACCAAAGACACCCGTAGGGAAGTAATAGTCCATCCTGGCCCTGCAGAAGAAGAATTCTTGAGCACTCTTCATGGTAATAATTTGAAAGATGAAAAGCTTCTTGACTTCCAGACAAAAACAAAAAACAGCCTGTGATACGATGAAGAGCAGGATCCTTGATGGACAGAAGATTCCCTGCTGACACAACGGATATTCTTTCATGGTTTACCATTTTGTAACCAAAAAAAGCCATTGTGGCAAAACAGTCCTCTAAGAATAAATAAAACTTTAAAACCTACTGACACACTTTTCATGTAATGTAAGTGTAGCGGTAGCTTAGTCTGAGTTTGCAATGTTGAAGCAAGTGATGCTTGTATGCTTCATTTTCCTTTCAGCAGTTTGCAGAGACTGTGTTGCAGGAACATAATGATGTATTCACTGAAATGAAGAAACTCTAAGATAGCTATGATCATACCAATTACAAGTGTTTCATGTCAAGGTGGATGCAGCACATAAAGCAGGATTAAAACTAAATTCAAAGATTCCCTGAGTAATACAACCCTCACTAACCTGATGCTCATTTCACAGTTTGACTCTAACAGAGCTGTTATTAAGTGGAAAGTGATGAAGCACAGCACATACACTGAGAGTACAGGGAAAGAATAGAGCATGGAGACAAGAGAGAAGAGGGATCTACATAAAGAAAATACTAAAGACACAGAGGCAGCTTAAAAATATGACCACTAAGAGAGGAGAAGGAGAAAGAGACAACACACTACAGCAATGTATATTGTTCAGAGCATACCTTTAGTTGGAGGAGAGTGACAAAATAAATGTAATCTCAGGTAAGAATGGGACATTGTAAGACCTGTAGTAGTGTAGCAAAGTAAAATCCCCCCTATCTGAAGCATTTAAGGGTGGGATTCCCCCACATTTTGAACTTTCAGGCCCTGCTGCAAGTACAATAAAAGCTACCAGCATAATTTATTTAATCCACCCAATATGAAATGATCTATATCAGGATATGAGATTTTGGTCATGTACAGATATACCTGAAAAATCTACTTAAGTACAGTAACGAAGTACAAATACTTCATTACTTCCCACCTCTGATAATAAAAACTCCAGAGAGCACAACAACCTCAAAATGTGCATTAGCAGAGATGCAAAGACACAGCTCAATGACAAACCAACTTTCATCTATTTTGCTTCTTTTACTATAACAAAATTGTCAACATACAGCTATTAATGTGACTCAGACAGGTTTCACAGAAACATCAGTACTGTTTGTTGTCCACAGCTGGCTGCGTGGCACACAGCTGGCTGCGTGGCACACAGCTGGCTGCAGCATTACAACAGCAGCTGAAACAATAAGTGTGTCTCAAACTGAGAAAGAGGTTGTGCGCATTTATGTCCATGGCACAGAAGCAGTAACTTCATTAACACTGGATCTGATAATAATTAATGTTCTCTACACAGGTCAGCTGTTACACAGATTTTAGGTTTATACATGATTATTTGTAATAAAGCAGCCCTGCTGGATGAACCCTGAGCTCTTGTTTTTTATTTGTAAGTAGCTGAAATGATTTTAAACAGACCAATATCTGAATTCAGATTTAGCCTGTGATATTAAATATCACATTTTACACTGAGAATTGAGAAGTAATGGCAGCCATTTTATTTGTTTTTGCTTGAATGGCACTTGACATGAATGCAGTCCTATAGAATAGAATAGAATAGAATAGGGCTTGTATCGGAAAACTAATTAATTAATTAACTAAATATAGCCAAGTCTGATAACACAGTCCAATGCAGGGTCACAGTGTCCAAACACACTAGGCTGCGCTCAAACCAAAGAAACACAGCAAACAGCAACAGCACAACACTGTGACACTCAACCATCAACGTGAACCAAAACAACGTTAGCCTTACCGAGCTAACTGGTAAATTCCACGGCGGCGGATCCGATCTGTTTCCATTGTAGTCAATGTGTGTACTTCCACTGGCTGCGGAACGGCTCCGGCAGTCCGGAGGACATACGCCAGGGGTGTCCGAACTTTTTGCAAATAGAGCCAGATTTGATAAAGTGAAGATGCCCGGGGGCCAATAGTTTGTTCGGACATTTTTTAACTACAAAAGTTTCATGCAAATACACGCTGTTATAAAACAATTTTCATTGTCACAATTATCTTTATTTTTCAAATGACAAAATAACCAAATATAAGCCACTCAGGCAGATGTGAACAACTCTCAAAACACATATTCTGCCTTTCATTCATATCTGGAGAGTCAGATAACATTGAACAAACTGTATGAAATACCTTAAATTTACATGAGTTTAAAATATCTTTGCCTCATGAACACTTTAAACAGTTATAAGTTTAGAGTTATAAGTAATGCAAAGTTGTCTGTTATTATTAAATCTTAAAACAAGTGAATTTTGCTCTTGTCATTTACAATATCTTTCAGAAAGTAATAGTTTGTGTCACATCTAGAGGTTCATAACATCAACAGTAATAACCAAATCTTACTCAAGAGTTTAATAAAAATAAGTGCCATAAATCCAAGTGCATAAATGTTCTTTTGGCTTTTCACTGTTGATAGTGACAGATGTTACCGTTCAAAATACTCAATTTCAGATTGATCAAGAAACAGATTACTTGCTGACACTAATGAGAAGGGTGATACTGAGATCTGGATTTCAGTAAAGAGGCCAGGTCTGGTTTGAGGGCAGTGGTTGAAATGCGTAAAATGTCACGCAAGTTGGGAGTCACTTAGTCTTGACCTCAATCGGTTCTTGTTTAAGTTCATGACAGAGAATGTCTGCTCACACAAATATGTGGAGCCGAATAAGCTCAGCATTTTCTTAGCAAATGTTCGCATTTCTGGAAACCTGTCTTTATCCAGCTTGCAGTAAAAGTCAACAAGAGAAAGCTGCTGGTGTTTGCCGCGCCATTCATCGTCACACTGCAGCTCAATGATCTCCAGCTGCAGCTGTGGAGGAGCATCATCAGGGTCCACGGAGAAGGGAGAAGAGAAAAGCAGCATGTCCTTTTCAATAACTGCAAAATCCCGAAAGCGTTGGTTAAATTCCACAGAAAGAGATGCGATAGCTGTTGCATAACTCTTCATTTGTGCACCGATGTTGTCCTGTGGGAAACTGTCAATGACCTCTTTCAAAGCCGGGAAGTGCGCGGTGCAGGGCTCTGTTTGGGACAAGTGTCTTAGGAAAAGTTGCAGCTTGGTTCCAAAGGCCTTGATGTGAGTGTATAGCTGGCTCACCACTGCATCTCGTCCTTGAAGATTAACATTCAGCGCATTCAGATGCTTCGTTATATCAACCAAAAAAGCCAAATCTGCCAGCCATACAGGATCGGACAGTTCTTCCATTGGCTGCCACTTTTCACTCAAAAACTGTCCAATTTCCTCTCTGAGAGCGAAAAATCGCTGCAGTGCGGACCCCCGACTTAGCCACCTCACATCGTTGTGATATATTACGTCTCCGTATTCAGCCTGGATGTCAAGCAAGAACTGCTGAAACTGTCGGTGGTATAGTGCTTTAGAACGGATAGAATTGATTGCCTTTACCACTGGTTTCATTACATGATCAGATTTGAGATGTTTAGCGCAGAGAGCCTGCTGGTGAATTATACAGTGAAGTTTAATGGCGTTACCTCCTTCTTCGCTGACTTTATTGCAGATCAGTGTGGACAATCCACTTCGCTGACCAGCCATGGAAGGCACACCATCGGTAATGATCCCAGAAACTTTACTCCATTGTAGTTTCATATCATCAACAGTTTCACAAACAGAAGCGAATAAATCCGATCCTCTGGTTTGGCCTTTCATGCTTTGGAGGTCCAGCAGGTCTGTTATGTTCATGTTGTTGTCAACTCCTCTTAAAAAAATTAGTAGCTGTGCAGTGTCAGACGCATCTGTGCTTTCATCGCAGGCTAATGAGAAATAATCAAAAGCCTCTCCCCTGTCTCCCAGCTGTCTCTGAATATCCGACGATATGTCCTCAACTCTCCGTGCCACAGTGTTACGTGCCAGGCAAACATTCGCAAATTCTTGCTTCTTCTCAGGGCAAATGTTCTCCACCATTTTCATAACACAGTCTTTGATAAATGTACCTTCAGTAAAAGGTTTGCCATGTTTAGCTATTAACATGGCCACTTCGTAGCTTGCTTTGGTGATATTTTCTTTTGACTCACAGGCCCGTGTGAAGAATCGCTGTTGTGATGCCAGTGCATCTTGGAGCTGCTTCACTTTTTCAGCACGGTCACTCCCTGTTAGCTTGTCGTATGTGTTAGCATGTTTAGTCTGGTAGTGTCTCTTTACGTTGAAATCCTTAAACAAGGCAACCGTCTCTTTACAAATTAGACAAACACAATTGCCTTTATTCTCAGTGAAGAAGTATTGTAATTCCCATCTCTTTTGAAAGCGGCGGCCCTCACTGTCAACTTTCCTTGTTTTCTTTGCAGTGGCCATAGCAGAGATGAGCGGAGAGGGGTTTCGCGGCACGGATGCAGAGACTGATAGTATTAAAGTGGTGCTTCCACCATTTGGTGAAAGGAGGAATTACAGTTTCAAGTTTTATGATTTATTTATTCTGTTTGACAGTGCAGGCGGGCCATAAATAATACATTATAAGACCGAAGCTGCGGGCCGTATGAAATCTGACCGCGGGCCGTGATTGGCCCCCGGGCCGGACTTTGGACATGCCTGATTTACAACAAGGGTTTAAGAATTATGTATGGATCCCATTTTCAAAACACTGCTTTCAGTAACTCATTTAAAACATTGCATTGGGAGGAAATGTCAAAACGGAGACCACAGTGCATCAAACAAAACATTTATATTATATCAGAATGCTGCTATCCACATGAAACATCAACCTTTTAATTTTGGTGACTTATGTATTTTTTTTTTTTAATGTGGCTTTGCTCCTCTATCACCACGGAGACCAGAGGAGATTTATTTAGACAGGTCCTTATTATAACAAAGATGTTCTCTGTTATAATGTAAAAAAAACAACAAAGTTATTAGATCTTAGTAAGCGGATCTGGGCTCACAACATGTGTCACTGCTGCAGCGCTGCACTTTTACGCTGCGTTCAGACCAAAAGCGTCTGACGCAAATTGAGCATACAGTCCATTTACCATTTACCACTATTATTAGTGGAGGCAATTCTATACCCCCTCAGTGTTGTTTACATTTAATGGTGACAGGCCTTTGTTTGTGCTGGCTATTGTTATTGTTTCAGACTCTGACATACTGGCTTTTATTTGTGAATTCATGGCTGACCAACCATTATCTAGTTATATTGCATAGATATAACCATCAAGAACTAATTGACTTGTGAACAGAGGTCTGTGTTGACTCCCTTCTAAATAAGCAGCCACATGGAAGGATGCTGTGCATACAGAATCCTGTAGAACAGCTTTAAATATTCAGAGCTAAGCAACACCTCTCCTCCCCTATCAGCACAGTTTTTATCTGGAGCCCTGCTCAAACAGCTTCCGTCCTTCCCACTGAAGATAAATCTCTGGATTCTGAGGAAAAATCCAAAATGTCAATTCTTATTCGGCCAAAATCACCACAGATGTGAGAGTTCAGAGGGAAGGAGCGGCTCCAGGATATGACTAGACATGAGGCAATGGAGGGGAAATGGCCTCAACGTGAATCCAATAAGACTCTGCACATTAGCCAGATGATAATGTGTTCACACAGATTCAGCTCTCCCTGTCCACCCACACCAGACATGCACACTGCATTCTGAACCTCACACACAAGCGTGCATTACAAGACGAGCCAAAATCCAAGTTCTCTCTCATTTAAATTTCCATTACAGCTAATATGTTTGACTAAATAGGTTATCTTGACCCTTGACTTTTCATCAATATACTTCTCTTTTTTTTTAATGGTTTCCAAATCCCCTGATTCTGCTGTTTGAGGGCCCAGCACTCCCAGCTGCTCAACTCTGAGATAGAGCACTTTGTAATACGACAGGAAAGGTGATCTCATTTTCCCTCCTTCCAATCTGATACTGAAGAGATGAAAAACATCTCCTGCAACAATGTTATGCAAATGAGAGCAGGTGAAAGAGAGGGAAGTGGAGGAGGGGTGCTGGAGAGATGGAGAGAGTAGTAGAGATAAGAGTAATAACACTGAGGAGTATGGAAAATAAATGAGTGCTTGCCCTGCTGCACATCAGAAAGGAGTGCAGGGTGCGGTTTAGTGGGGGTTAGTTGATTATGACTGGTAGTAGGAGATCTCACACTGACGCTGCTGGCATCAACTGTAGTGCACATCAGAGGATGGCAGACAGGAAAAAGGTAAGAGGGAAACAGCAAGAGACATTTTTTTTCCGACCAAGTCATAAACTGTTCACCATCTACCTTGTCACAGAAACCCTTTTACAGTCGCTTCCTAGGATTTAAGGTAAAACAAGGTGGAAACAGCTGAGAAAACAAGATTATATTTGATCATCTAACCATTGCTGCTCTTTTCTAAATGAAATGGAAAAGCTTACAGGCAATAATAAGGCATACTGCAGTCTGTTTAACCACAATGGGGGTCGGAGGTATAAATGTTCAGAAATGGTGTGTGTTTTATTTCAGCTCCATATGGGCTTCAGAAAATTGTTATTAACATTATAAAAACTCAAACGGTCCGTCAGACCTTTGTGGTGACACAGAGAGGATTTTTATTTTTTATTTAACTTTATTGCTCTCTTGCCTTGATGACAACATCCAGTCTCAGAATATGAGAAAACAGGTCATTTTTTCGTTGGTTTGCCAGTGATTTGATCTTTTATTATTCTAAATATGAAAAGAAAATCAAACCATTTTTAAATTTCTGTTCATCACTGTTTGACCAGGAAAAAGAAAAAGAAAATTTCAATTTAACATTTTGTATTTTAAAACAAAAATCAAGTAATCACTCGTTTTTTGGGTGGATTAAATTATATTACTCTTCTTTTTTTTTTACTCTGGTAGATTTTATTGCACTTTCAGTAACGTAGGGAGAGTAGCTGTCACCTCCAGTTTCACTCTCTGTGTGAGCAGCACACACTGAGGACTCAGCTCCACCAGGTGAAACAGAGATTATCATCATAGCCATGAAGAAGATCCCTATTAAGACTTTGCTTTCTTACATTGAACCAACCAAAACCAGCATAATGTCGCTGTCATGTTTTTTTAAACAGCACGCAGGTGTTTGAGGCTGAGTTTGCAGGGTTGGGTGGAGGTGTGTGGGGAAGCTAACAGCTAACACAACAGCGTCCTACAGCCGCTACCTATGCAGCCACTTATTGGTGGAGCAACTCTGTCCCTCATTCAGTGTCCGGACCTTTTATACAGAACAGTGAGGAGGAATAAAGTAGTAGTATTCCTGCCGTGAACAGACTCTCAAAGGAGAGCAGCGTGATGACAGCTAACAGCAGCAGAGGCTAATGTTAGCTGCTGCTCCGTCTCGGGGGAGGAGCAGCAGACACACACACACACAGCGGTGGAGAGTTGTGACAACTTAACTCAGTCATTTAGATGTAGTAATGGTCTGTTTGCTTTCAACATCATTTTAACAATTTATTGATATTTGGAAATTGACTCGCGGGCTGCCCATGCCTGCTCTGTGTTTGTTGTGATAATAATGTAATGTATCACGTTATATATTATTAACATACCTTTGTAATTGTCATCGGATCTGCATTGATCTCATATATGACCTTTCGGTAGTCAAACTGACGGAAATCCGTCATAGCGACGGAGAACTTGAATCCATGGGATTCCAAACTGGCAGAGGATGATGGGAAATGCAAGGAGAAAAGGAGCAGGAGGAGAAAAAGGCTCTGTATTTTACATTGACTGGAGGAGAGAATAGAGCAGGGATAGAATACTACTCCGGTGCCAATTAATCAACCTTACTGATGAACACCATGAACACAGTGATCAGAGCTGCCAGAACATGCATGCCTGTTTCTGCTGCGAGCCGTGTGAGAGGAGAAGAAGACACACACATTACAGCGTTTACAAGTGTTTAGCATTTTACATGTCACTACATTTGTTCTGCTTACACTACTAATAGAATACACAAATCTATCCATGAACACATTTTTGATTAGATCCCCACCAGACATGTGTTAAGACATATAAAATATTCTGCCTAGAAAAATTATGTTTTTTCCATGAAAAAATGATAAATTACCACATTAAAATCCTTAAAATATCATCTTCTCCTTCTCCCACACAAAAAAAAATACAGAACCTATAAATATAAAAATATTGTTCATATCAGAAGTTAACCAGCTGTACACAAAATACCTCCTTCACTGTAACGTCAGTGTATGTGCACTGGTTTCACAGTTGTGTCAGTTGCATTTTGGACCAGGACTGGCTTCCAAACTAGTTGTGATGTGAAAAATCATCCTTGTAGTTCTGTCCTTTAAAAGTGAATTTTCAATGAGCACAGAGGGACTTTCCTCACTCAGCAGATAGATGTGAAAACCAACTCTGCACATACATCAGTCTGCACAATGTAGCTCAAACATTCAATTACAGTAAGAACAAGAAACAACACATCTTCGAGTATATGAGTGGAGGGGGACTTTTTCATGAATGAATAAAGAATTCTGGCATGTTACAGTGTCTAATTACACTTGTCAGTGCTCTTTAGTGAACAAATGATTAACAACTTACCAGCTGACATTATACACTGTACATCTGTATACAGTATAAGTCATTTTGAAGACTGAATTTAGTTTTATCACTCATCCCAGTCTAGACAGTTACTGGAGCCAGCAATCCAAATGAGTCAGTTATTTTTGGTGCAGCATCTAGTAGCCATTGGAAAAACTGCTGCTTATACATAAGCTTCACCTTCCTGTAGTGGTGAAAACTGAAGTCATTACAAAAACACAGTCGACACATGCTTATGTCACAGGCTCCACCCTAGCCTCTGATGCAGCAGTGTATAAATTGTTTTGAACGTTACAACCTTCACAAAATGACTCATGTCACTATCATAATTTGATCCGTTGGGTCCAATAAAGAGCAACACAATTAAATCATTTTATCCGCCTTCAAGTTAGCAGAGAGCTAACCGGATGTTAGCCGACTTGCTGCATTCATACGTTCAAGTTATACTGTATACTGTAGGTATACTGGTATACTGTGAACTAAACACGTGATAGGTTTCATCACCATTGTAAGAACTTGTTTAGCAACATTTATTTGTTCCTCCTCTCCATCAACATGAATTTTTACACTGAGGACATATTTATTGTTGCGAAAAAGCTTTTTCTGTCCCCACACTTTACTCTGCTGTGTGCATCTCTCTCTAACACACACACACACACACACACACACACACACACACACACACACACACACACACACACACACACACACACACACACACACACAGATTTATTTGCCCCCTCCTAATTGTCACATTAAAAAAACTAGAAATACAAAACAGATCACAATCCTGAATGCAGATCATCATCTAATTTCAATAATGGTGCAGCCTTAATCTGGACACATATTTGGTATTAAAGATGACACATATTATGAGTATTATTTGATGGTTTGGCCATGCTGGAGCTCATTCCCACAATTCTTCCGCTTCAACTGCGTGAGTCATGACTCCAATAACTAACAGAGGTGTAAGTCAAGAATTCTGAAGAGCTTTGAGTTTGCCAGGGAAATTACTTTTTTTTTTTTTAAATTTTATAACCTTGCTCCTGTCATCTCTGCTTTCCTGTGTTTGTGAATGCCTGCAGACACTGTTTTAACTTCACACCACCCCCATCCTCCCTTTACCTCCTTGGGGATTTGGCCCTTTGGTCCTCTGATTACCCACCTCTCCTAGATGAGTAACACAGTCTGGCATTCCAGTTTGTGAGGTTCCCCATTGCAAATACACACAACTCAGCTGTTGTGCACATACTTATGCAGTAAATCCATATCAGAAGTTCAATAACCAGGTGTGTAAAGATAAACCAGAAACATAGATTAAGCTACATCAAAACAGAACCACAGATTTTGCATGAAACTTGATCTTTCAAGAAAGCTGTCTCTCTTCACTCCTGTTTTCCATCGTGTGTGACCCACACCTCTCACTAACTATGTTCCCCTAATCACATACATGCTAGCCTCAAGGCATCCACAACATTCCCACAATGTCCGACTACCATGTACAACACAATCTTAACTTTCCATTTGCAGTCTGGCAAATGCACAGCAGTATCATAAAATATGACACATATTTAACATATGCAAAGTAAAGTTACCAAGTGGAGTGGTCAGCACCAAGTGACTAACACTAACATTAGCGACTAATGCTACCTGCAACTTGCCTCTTACTGCTCCCAAGTGCACAGTTGCTGTTTGTGAGACATGAGTCCCTGAGGTGTTATTGAAAATACCAGATTCAGAAGGATGACACTATACCAGGAACCAAGGTAAACAACCGGCGGTCAGCAGCA
This sequence comes from Scomber scombrus, assembly GCF_963691925.1. Classification (NCBI taxonomy): domain Eukaryota; kingdom Metazoa; phylum Chordata; class Actinopteri; order Scombriformes; family Scombridae; genus Scomber; species Scomber scombrus. The sequence goes on along the minus strand of NC_084985.1, from coordinate 28,572,753 downwards.
TTTTAGTGAATAACTAAAAAAAAACTTCACCAGTGCATCACCGTCCATGTATACTGTTGTTTGTGTGGTAGAGGACAGAACCTGCTGTGAATTTCACTCACTAATTGAACTAAAAATCAAGGAAATCATTGGTTTATCATAGCTATACTTTTATTATTAAAAAGTGAAAATGTGAATAATTGCAGCTGATATCAAATCAGCTTTGAATCTCAGTGGATTGTACTGTTACACATCGATCTCCATCATTTTCATAGAGGATCATAGCCTCTGTTTCTAGATATGGAATCATCTAGAGAAAGAAACAGCCCTATCAAATAGATAAGGTTAAATAAGTGAAATAATACATCTTTCTTTATCATTTCAGATATTACTCTAAATTAAACAAAAAAAATTAAGATTAACATCAGACAAAATGTGTGGTTATCACCTATTCCATGTTTTATTTTCTGTCTTGACATTTGCTGGAATTTCTACCGGCACGCTGTGTGGAGTGTAATCTGCTCCTTTCAAGGCAGCACACTTGGCTTGGCAGCTGAGAGCTGAGAGCTGGCCTGAGGCAGCACTGAAGACTTTAAAGCCATCACAGTCTCCACAGGACCCTGAGCCAGAGCAGGCTGGGTCACAGCAAAGCCAGCTCTGTTTCCAACACACAGAACAAGGACGAGCGATAAGTGCTCTCTCTACATGAGCAAAAACACCATTCGATGTGTCTTGATCCTCACTGGGTGGATGCTGCAGTTTTATAGCAGGAGGAAGACATACCTCATTGGGTGGTCTCTGAAGAAAGAGGCTCTCCTTTTTTTTGGGGGGGGGGGGGGGGGGGGGGCTTTTCTTGCCTTTATTCATACAGTAACTGGCAGAGATACTGACTGGAAGAGAGAGAGGGGAATGATCTGCAGCATGGGTCCCTAGACGGATTCGAACCAGGGACGCTGCAATTATGAGGCATGCACTCTACCCACTGGACCACCAGGGCGCTCCAAAAGAGGCCCTCCTTAAGAGGGCTTGAAAAGTTTACACTTTGTGACACTCCAGGGGTGTGGTTTGGGATTTGAAACGGTGGTTGTGTTGGATGTGGAAAAAGCTCGAACTGCTTCTGTGCATAACAGAGACAGAAAGGAAGGTGTAGACCAGGGAGGTAGATATGACAATCATTTGGTCATGGTGAATTAAATTAGAGCAGCATCTCTGGTAGCCATATAGAGCTATTGTAAAAAAGGTTTTAAAAAATGCTACTGAGAGCCTCCCATTACACTAAGACATAAACAGCTTGTTTACAATTCACTACAAACACTCCTGCAAGCCAATCAGCCATATTGTAGGACTATGGAAATGTGAAGCTTGGCCAGTTACTGAACAAACTAACCACTGACAGCCAAGCTCAGGACTGTCACTTTATTAACATTAAAGATTAGATATATGTGATGGCTATGGGAGAATCAGGTCTGTGAAGCTCCTACAAAAGAGAGAAACCCAGGACTTTGCACACTTGTCTAATATAAACAGTACATTATCCTATGTCTATATTTTATATATAGAGAGAGTATGCTAAGGTTCTTTCTCATATTATTGTATTGAAACATCTGAAACACACTTCTACAGGAGGCAGGTTTTTATTTCTAAATTAATCTGTTAATCACTTTATCTTTATATTAATATAAAAGTTAGATACCTGTCTGTTTATGATCTGCTCCCATTTTAATTTGCTGCTAGCAATGCTGTATATGCTGTTAACCTGATGATCAGACAGAAATGCCGTTTTGTTTCATTTCATTCAGTTTGCTAATTGAATTCAAAATAAAAAATCCACACAATATCTACACTTGCTCCATGTGTACCTGCTGCTGTCTTGTTCCATCAGTAAAACAGCATATTACTGAGACATGAGTCAGAGTCATGTCACTCGGCTGTTTGGACAGTTTTTGTTTTTTGGATACAGATCAGTCATTAATTATTTCCAGCTGCTTTCACTTTGCCTTTTTTAATCACTGTTAAGCTCCCATCAATAGAAACGCACAGATGATTTACATTAATGGCCTTTAACCTTTAATATAAAATTAATACAGTAAGAGTTGAGTTTCACTGACAGTATTTCAACAGTGATACAAAAATAGTACAGTAGGTGCCCGTCCATTTTCACTAGATAACAACAACATTGCTTCTTCAATCATCAACCATGGCTGAGATCACTTACCTTTTCTCTCATATGTGTCCCTGAGGCTCTTCCATTACCTGCGACACACATCAACTGACAAAAACGCACGTAAATTAACTGTTGAATCTAGTAAACCAGTAACTTTATGCCGGGAAAGCCAGCTTTTTTTTTTTTCTTCAAAAATGTATAAGGGAAAGCCAGCTATGCTAACTGGGGCTATATGTCAGTGACGTCGGGAGAATCTCAACGTTGATAGACTGTCGCAGCACGGCGTCACGCAAATTCGCTGCAAAAGTTCAACATTTTCACTTGCGCATTGACGCTGTCACTACCTGATGTGAGTCGCTACCCGATGTGAGTCACACATGCGCAGTAGCGTCCGCCATCTTTGGCAGTTATGTACGGCAACTCCGCTTGGAAAAAACACATTATTCACCCGACTCAATTGCGATTTGTGAGAAATATGAACGTTTGAGTACTTGTTACATCTCTAAGGTTATAGTTTATCTTATATATCTTAGCTGCAGCACTGTGAGAAGAGTTATTTCTGTGTTTCCTCATGTTTTATGTGTATAATGTTAATCTAACAGCAGCAGTAGTGTTGTGTAGTAACTGCAGGGCTCGAGCAGAGAGAGTGTAGAGCTGTCAGTCATTACACACGTGACCCGAGGAAAGTTTGCGTGTCTGTTTATTTTTCACATTAATACTCATAAATACTTCCTTTAAGGGCTTTTTAAAAAATATATAGAGTCTAAGTAAAAAGAAAAAAGTCCCACTCACATCAGCCGCTAACTCAGATCAGGATATATCAATAAAGTTTATATTTTAAAAAAAACTAATGAACACTGCGCATGCGCAACTCACATTGGCCGCTTGGTCGGACTCACATTGGGTAGCGACATTGCGCATACGCGAAAAACACACTTGTGTATTATACTTCCCCGGTTACATACAGATGTACAAACTTGTGTTGAACTTCTATTGTTTATATACTTTGTGTGGACTAGCATCCAACTGCTGAAACGTGTATGAAATACATCTATCCAACCTATAACAGTAGTTTGTCCAAGTGGTGTTGCCGTAAGTAGCTGTCCAAGATGGTGGACGCTACTGCGCATGTGTGACTCACATCGGGTAGCGACTGTCACTGCCCGATTTCCGTAGCTGCCCGATTTGCTGTACGGCCCATCTGCACATGTGCAAACAAGCCTCCATTTTGTACGGTAACTCCACTTGGACAATGATGTGTATGATGTATTAAAAAATGAGGAAAAATTGAAGGAGAAAACAGCTTCTATAGGTTAAAGTGGTGTAAAGTATTAAGATAAGTTAAGATCAAACTTTTATTGAACCCACAGTGGGGGAAAATTCACAGCTACAGCAGCTCAATAAGATAGTGATATGGAAAAAAACAAAACAAATGTATACCATAATAAATATTAAAAACTAAAAAAAGGGCCTTAAACTGCAGTTATTGTTGTATATAGTATATACAACAATAACATTAAAAACTAAAAGGAAAAAGATGGCGGCTCGTTCGTGCATGTGCAGACGGGCCGTACAGTAAATCGGGCAGTGACAGCGACTCACATCGGGTAGCGACAGACGCGATTTTCCCGGCCGGAGGTTTTCTGTCTCTCTACCGCTAATAAAGTTGTATATGCCAGAAAAAAATCTTTAAAAAAACAAAAAAAACAGTACAGTAGGAGCAATTACAAATGAGCAGTGTACAGTATTTTCCTTAAAAAGCAACAGCTAATCGATTAATTATTGCAGCTTTTGAATGAAAATAAATACATCTAAGTGTTGATTTTCACTGATGGTGGCTTACAAGCAATTACAAAATGTTGATGTAGAGGCAACTGGATATAATGAAAGTAGTAGATTTGTAAAACATTAGTGAATCAACACAATTTATTATTACATTTCATTTAAATTTACCATACAAGCTACTGTAACACAGGTATATCCCCTTCAGTATTGTTCATCTAGCCCATAGTGACCAGCCTTGAGTCCTGGCTGCATGTCAACAGCAGCATTCTGTACATCAAGGGCCATTTACAAGCATCTCTGTTTCTCTGATTGGAGCTTAAACATGCCACCACACACACACACACACACACACACACACACACACACACACACACACACACACACACACTAAACAGTACTTACACAAACACACTTGCTAAAATGAACTCTTCTTTGTGAGAGAGAGAGGTATGGGGGGACAGAATGAAGACACACACAGCATCCGTACACACATACACAATTGGCAGCTGAAAAGAAAGGGGTGTCTTTAGGCTGATTCAAATTTCACCTGGTTCTACGGCCCTTGTCACTTAACTGAAACTGGTTATATCATTTTCTAACCAGCTCGGGATGTCAGTGAATGGTAGATTAACTGCTGTTAAGAATTGTATCAATTATTCTATTTATGTCTGTAGATTAGCTGTAGTACCCGCTTCAGGTTTGAGTTGTTGTCAGACAGGTGCCTGATTTATCTATCTTAGGCCCATACTAATTCCAAACAAGCATGTTGAGTAGAAATGTAGACTCAGAGCCTGAAGGTGGATGCTGGGTGGAGGTGGGGCTTTTGAAACACATTTGAACAGCAGCAGCCATAGCAGCAAGCAACATTATAGCTTGTGTGAGTGGTGTGGCAGCAAGCATGCAGCAAAGTGTGAGCAGAGCATTGATGACCATGATTATAAGGGTGCATTGAATATATTGTATGTTACAGTGAGGAGAGTATAGCATGTGAGTGGCTTTGCAGTTTTAGTTAGGCTGCATGAACTAACTCAAAGGCCTTGATTCATTTAAGAGGTGGCAGTAAATGTTCAAATTTGTCCTAGACTGATAAAGTCAGAGCGACTGTATTTATGTATCCAGCTGAGCAGCTCACTCCATCAGTATCACTCCATCACTGAAGTCTGTTGTGTGAGATTGGGTCAGAGCTGGGGACTTGGACTCGCGACTTGGACTCAAGTTGCACTTAAGTCTCACTAAACTGTGACTTCAGACTCGACTTGGACTCAACCTCAAAAGACTTCAGACTTGACTTCGACTCGAGGCTGACCCAAGACTAGTGAACAACCTTTATTTCATGTTATTATTATTATTCTCATTATTTATCTGTCATTCATTTTTTTGTATGATCTCTGGCTCTGAGCTAGATGTAAACACCAACGTTATGACACGCGCATGCGCCGTGTGTGAAGCGCGCATCTTCAGTATCAGACATTGACAATGGCGAGTGCGACAAGTTCAGCAGGAGCCTCAGATCATTACGTTTGGATACAATGCCTTCACACTCCTGTTTTTCCCTGGTTCTCCCATATATCGAACCCATCTCCCGCCGCCCTCCCGTCATTTCTCCCGTAATTGACAAGCCCAAAATTTGTTTGTTAATAACAATAAGAAGCGCACAATAGCAAAGGTTTTATTTTGAAAGCTCAGACAGGAAACCACCGCGACTCCTCCTCTTAGTTAATGCCACTAACTTAGTGGCTCCGCTACTAATTATTAAAAAACACAACGTTGCGTTAACTATGATCATTTATGTATATATTTTATAATAACCCCACACATTTCCTGCTGTGTGTTGTGTTAAGCAGCAGATAAAAGGTGTGTTTGTACCACAGTGTTAAACTGCAGTGCAGTGTTTCTGTGATGTTCATGTTTTGTTCATTTTGTTGTATTTTACAACGTTGTTAAAATAATTATTTTTTGTTTAAGAAAATACAGTTATGGAATTGAAATAATTCTTAGTGTATGTTTCTTCACATCACATTGCAATAGATTCTCTATAGTGAACCTACAATTGTTCAATTTTCATACTGTCCTATATCAAGGTAACTTTATTAATACCTGAAGGTAGATTTGGTCACAGTTTCAGGAGAGGGCATCTCAACATACATACATAGTGAAAGCAGACAGTTAAAACACCACAAAAACAGACATGGGCAGGTGCTCACAAGGCTAACTGATCAGGATGAAGGACTGTACAGCTCTAAGGTCAGAATTTGAATTTGATTTAGTGTTGGCGAGAGACTTGAGACTTGACTTGGACTCTTGACCAGAGACTTGAGAATTGACTTGGACTTGACCCTCAAAGACTTGGGACTTGACTTAGACTTTAGCTCAAAGACTTGAGACTTGACTTGGACTTGTAAAACATGACTTGTGAACACCTCTGCCATATTGCCATATGATGCAGCCTTAACCAGTTTGTTGTTGTTGTCTGGCTGAGGTCATCCTGCTTACTGCTTAAAGCAGTAGTTAAATTGTTATTGTTATCCAACCTTAGCTATTTTTATGTCATCTGTAATGATTCTGTGTTGCTTGTGAAATGCACTTTAAATGTTTTCAAGGTTATAAATGTCAGGATTTTACATTTTAACATGTGTTTTGAGAAATTTACTCCATTTTTCTAACTGAAAATACAATTTTACTATGGAGTGTGTGTTAAAGGGAGCTTTTACATGCTTTTTTATGTTTACTTTTAATGTAATTGTTTAATATCAATAAATTGGTATTAATGTATGGATATAATTGTGTTTGTGTTTTTCCCCCTGCAAACATTTTAGGTTTTGTGTTATATCTCTACACAGTGAGCTATAAAAGATTTGATTATGTGTAACACTGGCAGGAGTTAGTTAAAAATCAACACTCTTTAGAGTAATTTCTTCAACATGTAGTGTTAAGTAGGCTTAACACTGGAAGAAATGTTATTTTTTTAACACTTAACTCTTCAGTGTCAAATGTGAATAACTCTAAAATAAATCAGCTCTGTTCTGTGTTACTGTGAGACCATAAGTCAATGAGAATGACCATTACCACTGCCAGGAGGGCTGTAGCCATTGTGAACATGCATTCTAATTATGGTAGCGCAGCAAATCTTAAAGCTAACTGCTGCCATGAGCAGAAAAACATTGATGTGATAAGACTGTATCTTGGCGCGTCATTGTCCAAAGCTGATGTAGGAGGGATCTTCTTGCTGGCATGGAAGAAGGACAGAAGTCAGATCCAAGGCCAAATTGTATCTCCTGAAATACCTGCAAGTATCTGAGGCTTACAGCCAATGAAAGATGAGAAAATACTGCAGCCCTTTCTCCTTCTGAGGGAGACAGCTCTGAGATAAAGTCAGGATTTAGTCTAATCTGCCAGGCCAGAAATAGTCCCATCACGTACAATTAAACCTGTCAACAGAATCCAATGAATTCTCCCTCAAGTGTTGTTTTGTTCTTCATCACTGTGGGTAGATTTCATTTTTCTTTCCCAGTATGTATCTCCTTACACCTTCACTTTGAACTAGACATGTTCCCATTCTAGAAGAGATTTCTACAACATTTTTGGCACAGCAGAGACAGCCCCATTCACATAAACAATTAAGCATTTACATTATTACTAAAATCTATTGAAGCTGCTCAAATGGGTAGCTTTCTATGAACAGTAAAAACATACCACACATGAATAGAATTTTGGTTTTGCCAGCCTGCCATGAGGAGTTGACACCATTTCAGATGGGGAGAGTACAATGCCAGGAATGGGACACACTGTGTTTGTGTGTGTGTGAGTTAGTGAATCAATAGAAAGGACAGATAAGAGAGAAAAAAGAGAGAGGCGGAATAAACGAAAGGCAAATAACAAGTATAATGAGGGACGTTATTGTATGAATATTTATATATGCTTGTGTGAACTACTGAAAGGTTAAAATTGCTTTGTGACAGTCATAGAAAACTATGTTTGTTGATCTGAACAGTATCTTCCTGTGTGAAAGAGAAACAAAAAACATCTGTTCATACTGAAGCACATCCTGTCATATCTATATGCGTTTAGCCATTCATCAAGTGGTCTTCTTCTACAGGTTGGTGTGAAAGACATAAAGGAGAATTCACCACACTCTTCAGGGCTCATTCCTCTGCAGCAGCTTGTATGTCTGTATGGAGTGTTAGGGAGTCATGAACAGAGCATTAAAGAAAGTGTGACAATACCGTATTGAAAAATTGTTTCATTCCTCATTGAAGGTGAGGTGAATTACCACGACAGTATGTATGTATGACCAGTATAACAATTACAAGCAGTGGAGGCTCAATTCTCTGCTGCCTCCTTACAGTTCAGAAGGGACTCATCATGTTGTGTTATAACAATTGCTTGAATTGATTCTCATCCTCCATTATTCAGATTTGATGTCGTTAATAACATTATGTTGATGGAAAAGAACATAATGGCAAGAGTTAGGAGGCATTTCAGATTTGTTAAGTCAATAAATATGCTTGTAAGATGAAGGTGAATTATTCTGTGAATACTTCATATGCCATCACCCAGCGATTAATGTTAGCTGAGCAGAACACCAAACTCCAGAACTAAACAAATAATGACTAACTGACTAATAAATGAGAACAGCTGACCAACACTGCAGCACTTTTAACAACTTGAACCAAATCTGGTGGGGTGAAGAAAATAACTGGTGATCTGTTTCATTTCTAAAACCCTGTGCCTGAAAAGCATTTTGGATAACAATGGTGGCTTTCCGCAGTACTAAGGGGTGTAGCAGAGTGGCTGCTCTCCACTGCTGGAGACATAATGTTAATGACAACACAGGAGAGCACTCAGACATTTCTATCTTCCCCTGGTTACTACAGAACGAACACACCAACTTCTGTTTCTAAAAAAAACATTTACACACATTTTAATTTCATTCATCCCATCCAGGCATGAGACTGTAAGATGCTTTCAAATGAATGCAGTCATCTTTTGTTAATCTAAAATATCTCACAGACACTGTTCTCTGCTTTTTTTCTGCTCATCAGGCAGTGACCTTTATCAAGACCATTTAGCTTCACTGCCAGTTATAGGACACAACTGAATTATATGGCGCAAAGTGAGCTGAAGTAAGAGCCTAAAAATAGTGCCTCCTTTTTATTCTTTTAGTCTAAAATCATTTTTGAATAAAGATTTGAATTCCGAGTGAAATCGTGATACCAAAAATCAGATTCCCTCTGTTGTGTTAACATACTCGTTACAAAAGCAAACCTGTGATTAGAGCCTGAGTAGTACATTTCTTTTTGCTCATGACAGACATATCAGTATCAGTGTGTATGGCAGCCAAGAAATACCAAGAAAATGAAAACAAACACACTGGAGGAAAAGTTAATTGCTGTGATCAATGGCCTCCCAACCCTCTAAGAAACAACTTGGACCACATCATTTCTCTGTAATATCCATAATCGTTACAAAAATCAGTTTTATTGTGTGACTACATGAATGAATGAATGAATGGAAACCTAATGGAGATTGCTTTTCACAAAGAGAACACAAGAAAACATCAAAGCATCAATAGTAATACATGAAAAAAGAAACATAATTAAGCACACAATTAAAGAAGTATCATTGGAGTAATTAAAAAAACATTAAGTGCAAGTTCAATAAAGTGTGATGTGATCAAAGCTTTTAAGCAGCAGATGCCTGTTTTAGTCTTACTGGTCTGTCATGTAAGTGATACTGCTCACAGTTCCTTACTTCCCAGTTATCTTTCCACCCAGTTTAACAACCCTGTCCAGTATGTTCTTGTTTTATACAGACAGTGCTAACCCCCCACTGAATACATAAAGTCAATATGCTCTGAATGCAGGTCTCGTAAAACAGTATCAGCATAGATCTGTTCACATTAAAACCACATTTAAGTTGTCTTAAAAGGTATACGCTGTTGAGCTTTTGAAAACCTAGCATTATTGTTAGCAGTCTATGTCAGCTTGTTATCAGTAACAAAGCCCAGGTACTAATACTCCTGTACTACTTCAACAGTTGCATTGTTCATAATTACAAGAGGCAGAGAGGAGTTTCTTTTTAACTCAATGATCATTTCTTTAGTTTTCTTTTGTGTTTAAAATTAATGAGTTTTCTGAGCAGCAGTTATAGAAGGGGTTAATCTCAGCTGTATAACTGGTCAGTAAGGATGTTTTATATCCATCTTGTAAGGGTATTATTAACTCCGATGATAACCAGCTTCACAGCTAACACATCTGCTTGGACAGTATTAAATGCAGATGAGAAGTCAGCAAACAGTATGTGTACATAAAATGATGGGGTCACAAAGGTGTTATTGTTGCATCCTCCAAACCCCTCTTTGCTTTATATGAAATTGTAAATCATCCATGTGACTATTAGTTTCAGACTTTAAGTGAGAGAAAACAATTCATTCAAAACATTTAATGAAAGTTAAGGCTATACATCTAAAATCATTTAATTCAGAGGGATTTGTCTTTTTTGGTAGTGGGATTATTTTTGACACTTTCCATTACCTCAGAATTATTTGTGAGTCTGGTGATGCTTGAGAGAGTTTATTCAATACAGGACTTAAGTGTTCACATCACTTCTGTAATATATTCCCATCCATTCCATCAGGATTGGTGAATTTCCTGATATTTATCTGGGAGAGGGTGGCCACACCTGCTCCGATGTGATATATATCGGTGTTCCATCCTCTTTCCAGTCCCCTATGGGCTCTGAAAGGGATGATCTATCAGTCTCATGATGTGTAATAAAGTAATTTAAGCCACTGGCAAACTCTCCACTGTTGAAGGTCGACACACTGTCCTCATCTCACACTTTCACTCATCTTGGATTGTGTTTTTTAGTTTTTAATGTTTTTTTGTAGGATGGTAAAAACACAGCGTCATGTTTGGATGCTCCTATTGATGGTTTCCTAGTTGCCTTGTAGCCGGTCTTAATATTGCTAATAGCACAGATCAACAGGTTTTGATGCCCTAGTATAACATAAACATTTGACATATTGATGATAGTGTGAAGGTGCAGATACTAATGAGCATTATTTTTGGTGCATCTGGGGAGACCGCTTCCATATCCTGGAGTTGGTGGTAAATAGTCTCTGTGGCCACTTTATAATATGTGTCTGGTGGGATGTAAACGAGGGTCCTAATTCCTGGCAAATATGTGGGCCTCAGTACAAAAGAAAGGAGTTCTATGTTAGATCTATCTATTGTGTATCTCAGCATATCATTTTTGCACCATTCTCTGCTTATGTGCTGCTTATCAGGACTTAGCTTCCTGCTTTGTTTGAGTGCAGACACTTCGCTCTTTGCTCTCCGCTTTACTTTCTTTTTTGTCCTTTTGCTACAAAATTTATGGAAAGCGGGTCCTGGATACTTCTATATCACTGGGAGCTTAATTTATGAAAGTATCTGAAGGCTACCACTATTATTTAAACTTGTTTACTTCGTGAGTGTGGCCTATCAGCAGCACAAGCCTGCACTATAGTCACTGGGATGGAGGAGCTCAGCTAAACTAAGCTAATTAGCAGCAAGATGCCTCCCTTTTCCACGGATGACTACTACAAACTTCTCCAGAAGATAGCAGTACTGGAGACGAAAATTCAGTGACTCGAAGTCAACGTGGAGGTAAATGGTCAATATGGGAATGAAACCACTCTACTGATGACCCAAATCAGTGGACAGGAGCAGGCTAACAGACAACTAATTAGCACCACCAAGAAGCAGGAGGCTGGTGGTTACGGCAGTAAATCAACAAATAGTCCTCCCTGGAACTCTCTTGGTGCAAAGCCAAAGCATAAATCATGTAAAGATTAAAGCTGCGAGCAGCGTTGGGCGGGACCTCGCCCCCTTGTGCACGTCGGGCCGTTTGGACGCATTCAGACCCGGCCATTTATCGAACACTGCAATAAGTAGATATACGTCACACACACACACACATACACACACTCACTTACACACACACACAGACAATCACACACACAAACACACACACTCACACATATACACACACACTCACACACAGACACACACTCACACATACACACACACAAACACACACACTCACACATACAGACACACACACTCACACATGAATGCGCGCACACACACTCACACTCTCTCTCTCTCTCTGCCTCTGTCTGTCTGTGTAGACATTTAGACTGAATAACTGAAATGAACCTCCAACACTTCGATGAGTCAAACAGGAGAGGAACTTATTTGCAGTGAAACCTGTAGATATGTTTGTAGTTCATGCTCATGTAATTTGTGTTTGATCTAGACTTTGACAGCAATGTCAGTTAAATAGTTGACAGACTGCACAGATATCTAAAATCATAATAATAAAGTCAATAAACTTGAACCAGAAACAGAAAACTGAGGCACCTTTTCCTTATCAGGTATCATGACACGTTTTCTCCACTGGGTGGCACACTAAGACCACAAATGAACCTGGCTGAGCCATCTGCACACACACACACACACACAGTCGTTGCCATGGTAGTTAACGACTGCAGAGCATGACAACAGAGCATGCACAGACAGAATGGAGATTCGGGATTGAATGGGAAAGGAACAGGGTGCATATGTGTGACCAATTTACACACATCTATAGATGAGACTTGTGGTTACATTTTGATGTTTGAATGGAGTCTGTAACTGAAAGTATGCAGGAATAATATATATATTTTGAAAAAGCCTGAAAAATCGTCAAAAATCATACATATAAAGGCAAACTGTGCACTTCCTGTTGGATTTAGGTCAGTGGTGTCAGCGTGTGATTTGTAGGTCTTGATAAGACAAACAAATTAGTTTTGGTTTGATCTTTCTAGGACATTCCTATCAGGCGTAGTGGCCGTTTTAGTGTTTCTAGGTGGCGCTAGAGAGCACATTTTGGTACTTTTGGGGTACATTTTTCCATTTTATTACATTTATGGCCAGGCCTGATGTGCGTGGTGAATTTGGTCTGTCCTGGAGCATGTTTAGGTTAGGCGGGGAGTTCTGGTCCTTCCGAACGCGGAAGTAACTTAAAACTGCATTCTATCAAAAGGCCACCAGGGGGCGACCGTTTTGGTGTCAAAAGGACTTACGTCTCTATACAAGTCAATGGAGAATTCACCAACTTCTCACTTGATTTCTAACCTCAGTAAACGTTTTCAAAATGTGTTTATGGTCTCAATCGCTAGTTTAAAGCCTTTTTCAATGCAGTATAATGTTCATTTGTGACATTTTGGCCTCCCTGAAGCAGGGTATGCATTAGGGCGTGGCTACGTCGTGATTGACAGGTTGATTGGTTCACAGGTTCAGGAGGGCGCCTCATGCTCCTCCTGATGCCCATATAAGTAGAATCCGTGGGGTTTTTTTACCCAGCATGCACCGGAAATTTTCAAGATGGCGCTGCCCAGATCAGAAACTCTTTGCTTCCAAGCAGCAGTCCACAAACCAATGGGTGACGTCACGGATGTTACGTCCATTTTATATACAGTCTATGGTTTAGGTGGTCAAATTTAGGGTCAAAGTGGCATTAGACTCTCCTCCCATTCATTGTCTATGGGAGCGTTTTGGCGAGGGTTTTTGGGCACTTGACCTTTGAGGGCTTCTAAAATCCAAACCGGACGAGCAGTCCTCGCCCTCTTGCCTTTCGGCTCGGTCCCTAATAAATCGCTTCCTTCTGATATGGGAAGACGGTTAACAGGCAGAACTCAGCACCCAGAGCCTCGTGATGAAACTGGGTGGCCTGCACTGCCATCGCACAGGAGGGTCTCTTCAATCCCAGTACCAAGCAGAAAACAGCCGTGGACTGTGGCAACAACAAAAAGTAAGAGCAAACGGACCCAAGACACAGGGATTCTACTAGAGAACAGATTTGCACGGCTTTTACAAGACCCTGATTCCCCAAAAGAAAGGTCATCTTCCAGCACCGGAGAAAGGTATGAGGCTAAATCATATACTAAAAGGCAGCAGAAAGAGCTAACCACTGGGCCTCAAACGCTGATAGTGGGTGACGGAGCTGTGAATGAGATAAAACACTTTTTCAGCAACAAAAACACCAAAGTACTCTGTTTTACCAACGACATGGTGTCCGATATCTCAGAGAAAATTTTGGAAATCACCTCTGAGCATCCGACAGTGAAATCTCTTGTCATACACACAGGAGCACTTGATGTTGTCAAGCAACAATCAGAGGTATTGAAACAGGATTTTAATGATCTGCTGAACAAAGCTCGATGTCTGAATACTGAGGTGTTTATCAGTGGACCTCTACTGACAGTTCAGCGAGGAGACGAGAGATTCAGCAGGCTGATGATGCTCAACAGATGGCTCAAAGATACGTGTGCCATTCAATCAGTGAATTTTATTGACTATTTTAATATTTTTTGGGAACACAAACACCTCTTTAAGGCAGATGGATTTTGCTTTAACAAGTCAGGAGTACAGCTGTTAAGCTACAACATTTTTTATTTTGTGCGTCAGTCACCAGCAGCCCCTGCCAAGGACAAGGCGAGACATTCCACAACAACAGATAAGACAGCTTTCTGGAGAAGAATTGCTACCGCCTGAGATAAGGACTGACCATGAAAGACAGCACATCCAGAGAGAGGCTTTAATGTTATTATCCTTACCCCAACACAAGGAGTCTCCCCCAGCCCCAACAGCCCAACATGAGGAGTCTCCCCCAGCCCCAAAAACCCAACAGGAGGAGTCACCCCCAGCCCCAACAACCCCACAGGAGGAGTGTCCCCCAGCCCCAATAGCCCAACATGAGGAGTCTCCCCTAGCCCCAACAACCCAACAGTAGGAGTCTCCCCCAGCCCCAACAGCCCAACAAGTGGAGTCTCCCCCAGCCCCACCAAGAGACTCCCAACTTTCACCCACCAGGACCCCATCCAGCCTTTCATTCTCTCCACTCAATCTGGACTCCCCACTTCTGGATTTCACCGACAGGATGAATGACCTTGTCAATGTTGGAATCCAACTCACACCACGCCCAAATCCCATTTTTTCCCTCCTCGTCCAGCTCCTCCCATTCCACCACACTGGAAAACACCATCACCCAAAAGTCACCGAGCCCCCCCACCTCCTTTGACTCAGATCATCTGTGAGTCTGACTGATATGTGCCGGGTCCAGGCTGCAATACTGATACCAATAATGTTCTCCCCCAGGAAAAGTCAGGGCCCTATGGAGTTCAGATAGCCTTCTCAATCCCTGTCATGACAGCTAACAGAAGAATGGTTAAACTAGTGAGAAATAAAAAGGGTTCCATTAAATCTGTCAATTTATTAAGTATAGCATGTCAACCTCGAAATATACCAGTGTCTCCTGTTATCAATCAATCAATCTTTATTTGTATAGCGCCAAATCACAACAAAGTCATCTCAAGGCACTTTACACATAGAGCAGGTTCTAAACCGTACTCTTCAGGTTTTCATTTTAAAGAGACCCAACATTCCCACATGAGCAAGCACTTAGCGACAATGGCAAGAAAAACTCCCTTTTAACAGGAAGAAACCTCAGGCAGAACCAGACTCAAAGTGTTATCTCCATAAGATTAGCTCTACTCAATATCAGATCACGTTAGTTAATGACGTCATTATGACCTATGATCTAGATTTTTTACTTCTTAGTGAAACATGGCTGACTGAATGTAGCTGTTGTGCTATTCTCAATGAGGCAGCACCAACACATTTTTGTTTTACGAACAAGTGCCGAACTGGTAAGAAAGGCGGGGGAGTTGCTGCCATCTTTAAATCTGTATTTCAATGCAAGGAAATTACATTAGGTGATTTTAACTCTTTTGAATATCTCTGTTTTTTTATTAAAAGGTGATCCAAAAGTTCTTTTTTTTAATCATTTATAGACCTCCAAGATACTCAGGAAAATTCATTGATGAGTTTGCTGAACTGCCGTCAGTTATCTGCACTGACTACAACTTTTTTATCATAACGGGATTTTAACATTCACGTAGACAATAACATGGACAGTAATGCCAAAGAACTCTCTGCTCTATTTGACACTTTTGGCCTCTTGCAACATGTGAAAGGGCCCACACACACTCGTGGACACACTCTGGATCTGGTTATCTCTAAAGGTGTTGACATTTCTTCTGTTGATGTTAAGGACTTGGCTATTTCTGATCATTTCTGTGTGTTCTTTGACTTACAGATCATTCCAAATGTTCAGTTAACCTCTGTGTCTGTTATGAAAAGGAACATAAATGAGAATACCAGTGCAAAGTTTATGGAGGCTATAGCTATGTCACCAACTGTGAGTGCAGAGTCAGTTGATGAACTCCTGGATAAATTTAACTGAAAAATCTCAAATGTCATGGATGCTGTTGCACCTATTAAAACTAAGACGACCTTGATCAGACAGAGAACACCATGGAGGAACACTATGATGGTAAAGGCTTTGAAAACAGAATGCAGGAAAGTAGAGCGTAAGTGGAGAAAAACTAAACTTCAAATTCACCATGACCTCTACAAACAAAGTCTTTTCAAAGTCAGAATTTAATACAGTTGACCAAAAAACTATAGAGGAAACAGTTCAGCATCTAAAAGCATCAACATGCTGTCTTGACACAATGCCATCAGACATTTTTAAAACTATTGTGAACTCTGTCCAAACAGATTTGCGACAAATAATAAATAGCTCAATCAGGCACATTTCCTAAACCCCTCAAAGTAGCTGCCATTAAGTCACTCTTAAAAAAGAGAATGCTGGATGCTTCCATGTTAACCAACTACAGACCTATCTCAAATCTTCCTTTTATAGCCAAGATCGTTGAGAAAGTGTTTTTTAAAGAGTGTTAAATGACATAAGGTTAAACACTGACTCAGGCAAGGTGTCAGTTCTGGTCCTGTTGGATCTCAGTGCTGCGTTTGACACTGTGGATCACAGTATACTGTTGAACAGGTTGGAAACTTGGGCAGGACTCAGCGGAACAGTTCTAGAATGGTTCAGGTCCTACTTGTAGGAGCGGAGTTATTTTGTGACCATTGAAGGTTATGGATCCAATCGAGTGGCTATGACATGTGGAGTTCCTCAGGGGTCAGTTCTTGGACCCCTTCTGTTCAGTCTATATATACTGCCTTTGGGTCAAATTCGGCAGAACTCTAATGTAGACTATCACAGTTATGCAGATGACACGCAGATATATCTAGCACTGTCCCCAGATGACTACAGTCCAATACAGTCATTGTGTCACTGTTTAGAGCAAGTAACAAATTGGATGAACCAACATTTCCTTCAATTAAATCAGGACAAAACTGAGGTAATTGTTTTTGGCAGTAAAGAGAAGAGGATTGCCATCAGTAAACATCTCGAGTCACTCTCTCTAAAAACTAGCGACCAAGTCCGAAACCTTGGCGTGCTGATAGACTCAGATCTGACCTTCAGCAGTCATATCAAATCAATCACCAAAACAGCCTTCTATCAGCTTAAGAACATATCCAGAGTGAAGGGTTTTATGTCTCAAACAGACCAGGAGAAGTTGATTCATGCTTTCATCTCCAGTAGACTCGACTACTGTAACGGTCTTCTGACTGGACTCCCACAAATAAAGCATTAAACAGCTGCAGCTCATTCAGAACGCTGCAGCCTGAGTTTTGACCAGAACAAAGAGATCAGAGCACATTACTCCAGTTCTAAAGTCTTTACACTGGCTCCCAGTCAGCTATAGAATAGATTTTAAAGTTATGCTACTGGTCTACAATCACTGAATGGTTTAGGTCCAGAATACATGAATGACATGTTAGTAGAATATAAACCCAGTAGGGCTCTGAGATCTACTGACTCAGGTCAGATAGTGGAGCCCAGAGTTCAGACTAAACATGGTGAAGCAGCTTTTAGCTGTTATGCTGCACACAACTGGAACAAACTACCAGCAGAACTGAAATCAGCCCCAACTGTGAATATGTTTAAATCCAGGTTAAAAACACTTCTCTTCTCCTGTGCTTATGATTGAGCTCTTTCAAAGCACTTTACATTTTAATCTTTCATTTGCACTGTATGTCTTTTTAATGATTTTAAAGCAAATCATTATTTTACGCTGCAACCTTATATTTAATGCTCTATTCTAGTATTTTATTTCTCTCTCTTTCTATTTTTTCTGTTGAGTTGCCATTGTGTATGAAATGCGCTATATAAATGAAGCTGCCTTGCCTTGCCTATGTACAGAGCCACACTCCCAGGGGCGGAGCCCACGTGGTGGCCGGGGGTGGCACCTGCCCCTCCTGGAATCTGATTGGCCTACCCCAGGTGCCGCCCCACCACTGTTGGAATGTACTTGGTTGATATTCATTTTATACTAGTAGAATTATTTTCTTATCCAAAACCAACATTTTACTGTGATTTGATATTTGCTGCCTCACTGTCATTACTCAATTGAACTAAATGTAATTTTTATTTAAGTTATTGTGTTATTTTATTATTTTATTGAGATGTATTAGTTACCACCAGGATTTCAGATTTTCTTCTGTGTGTCACAGTTCTGCTCTTTTCCTGCAACTCTGGTAAATTTCCACTCACCCCACCTCTGCTCCACTCCTGCCAGTCAGCCACACCCACCTCATCAGTTAACTCTGTTCACCTAGGCACTCAGCTGCACCTAATCTGTAATCTAGCCAGTATATATACTCCTGTTGTTCATTCACTCCCTGCAAGATCGTCATATATATATTTAGGGTTGAAACACATTGAGAGGAAAACAGAGGCAACTGGTTCATAGCATAAACCTTCTAATGTTTATAACATACACCTACAGGATCATACATGTTCTGGGAGACTCCTGAGGTTCTATGTTATAGACATGGGACAAAGAAGGAAGAAGGGGGGGGGGGGAAGGAATTATAAGAATAAACGTCCCATCAGATTCCTCCAGGCAAAACAACACAAACTACAGCCCCTTTTACAGTGGCCAACAATGGAAAACACGCTGCAGCTTTAGGAACACATACATCATCAACGTCATAACATCTTCAGAAATGACAACTGAAGTGTTTCCAGAGGACACGTAATAGTGATGAACACGTCAATAACTCATAAGCGAAACACTGTTCAAACACAAACAAAGCCCATTTCCCACTGTAGACTACAAGCTACAACCTTATTTATACCAAAATGAGCCATCATCAGAGCTGGACAAATAACCTTCTCTAAGTACAGCTGGCTGTGAGACGAAGCTGCAGGGACCGTAAGAAGTGCAACACTGAAAAGACATATTGAACAACTTTTCTCTTATACAGTGTATACCTCACACATCAATGGTCTCCCGTTGGTTATGCTACAACACATGTTTGAAGAAAAGGTTAGGAATTATTCAAGTGTTTTGTTAATGTGTGTGGTATTTGCGGCAGATTTTCTAAATGCTGTACATTTGTTTTCAAATTGTCAAACTAAACTTTAGATACATTCACTGAACAAAGATGATAACATGTGCATTTAATGTTTGAAATATTATCAAAACAAATAACGCCAAACTATTTTAAAATATTGTATTATGCACTGAGAATAAAAGGAATGGCAGCCACTTTTTGTTTGAGTAGACAGACACACACGACCCGGACGCAGACCAATAGAAAAGAAATGTAGGCATTTCACTTTTAAAGCTGTCATTGTGAAACCAATACGTATTCACTGTGGACCAATGGAACTATGACATGATCTCTCAGTGGCTAAAATGCACAGGAGGAATGATTACAGAAAGCAAAACTTGTTTCAATGTTCATATGGATACTCAACCTTTGTTCTAAGACTGACTTGAACATTTGTCTTGAACTTTGAACCCACAACCCAGCCCTGCTTCATAAAAACACCCCTCCTCATTGGTAAATGCCAACAAATGTAACCAGTGTATCACTGCCATCTGAAGTGCTGTTGGTGTGGCAGCAGGCAGACATTTCTGAGGTATTCCTAATTTAAAAAGTACAAAATTGGAGCGCCCTGGCGGTCCAGTGGTTAGAGTGCATGCCACATTATCACAGCATCCCTGGTTTGAATCTGGTCAGTGACCTATGCTGCAGGTCATTTCCCTCTCTCTCTCTCTCCCTAGTCCTGACGACATCTCTGCCAGTTACTATGTAAATAAAGGCAAAAAGCCCATAAATAAATAAGTACAAAATTAAGGAAATACTGATATTTCTTTTTGAATGTTATTCAAAACAAATACACATTTATTCATGAAAAAGTAAAGTATCTGGGCATACTCATTATTCGATCACAGTTAATTGCATTGTAATTCATTCCTTGTTATTTGGAGTACATTCAGCATATTGTGATATCTGTATTTACATGGGAAATATACATTTTTAGAATTCAGGGCACAAGCAGAATTTTATAGTGGAGGTGCCTTGCCTTGTCTGAAACAAAGACATTTGAATATAATAAGCTTACTGAGCTTCAGAAAACTATTATCATCATCAACGATAAGATATATGTGCAATAATGAATCCAATATAGTTAAGTTAGCTGGAGTACACTGATTCCTGATCTGACTAACCTCTGACTCAACACTGTGCAGATTGTTATCATCACTGTATTCAACACATCAGTCAGTCTGCCTTTAAATCTAAATTGAATCTCTCGGCAGCCAGCTGTAACATCTGTTCTCCAAGTACTCACACTCACCATTACAGAGCAACTCGAGCACCATTTACTGTTATCATTGCCCTACTCTATTGAAAAGGCACATGTAGCACACCAAAGTACTGAATGGAACTAAAAAAAAAACTGGTGAAGTGCTTCAACCTGTTTCCCCTCATTTATCTCCAATTCTGAATTCTCCTCTTAATACTCTGTATGTTTTGTTATCATGACACATGTTGCTTTTTGGTAAGCTCATGAATATGTTACACCTCTGACACTCTCCAGGTTTGCATTCATTCAGTCCTGCAGTCACATTAACTGTGCCAGTGTTCATCACAGCAGCTGCATAGAGCTTGATTATATTGACAGCATTAATTACATTCTCAACTGTTTAAAGAGGAACATTTTGGCATATTTAGATCAATTACTATATCATGGTTCCCATGTGGCCCAATGTACATATTGGACCAGGTGATTCCTGCTTTACTTGAAAGATGGTTGGCAACACTGGTTAAAAACAGCCTCTGGATTCTATTAGTCATACATGATCACAAATATGTGTCAAACAACACATTGTAGCTTCCTCAGGCTCGCTCATCACATGATCAGCAACAGGTGAGTATGTTTAAAGATTCTTGTGTCTACTGGTTAATGAAAGATCACGTGACACAAACACAGTTCTCAATCTATAATACACATATCACATATCATGTATAATTCTTAGATATACTTCTTAGATATACATAGTTGTAACAGCCATTTATTTATGTGTGTGTTTATTTTTGTTATTGCAAACATTGTTGGTACTGGGGGTGGTGCTGTGGCAACTTCCTGCGGGAGTTCATTTATACAGCCAGGCTAATGAGGCCAGGTGTGTGTGTGAACTGAGGCAAACAGTTTTTTGACCGTGGCTGAGGCACGGCTCGAGTCTGGAGATAGGAGCAGTATTAAATAATAGGCTACCTGATTGTCAAATCCGAGGTGCTGTACCTTCTTGTGCTTATGTGTGGAATCAATAAATGGAGCAAAGCAACGGGAATTGTTTGGACATTGTGTTTTGAGAGCCAAGCCTGGCGCGCGTCGATTAATTGCACCGACACGCACCTGCAGTAAGTGACAGTGGAAAGCCACTTACAATAGTAGTTAAGGATACAACAACACCCAAAACAAGCAATATATATACAGGTTTCAAAAGACTAAGCTCTACCTTCTATCTGATCTTGACAGCAAGGGGAGGGACTGTGCCTCAGCTCTCCCTACAGGACGGCTTACCTGGAGATGTCGGAGAAAGAGGACATGTTATTCCAATAAAAAAAAGATTAAAATCCAGAACTTGTTTTAAAACATAAGTTTCTATTCAGTATTCCTCTCTCTTCAGTAGGTATTTGATGACATCTCGTTGGATTAGGTAAGATTCCAAACCTGAAGCTGACCCACGTTTCTTGTCCTGTGTCATTTAGTGTCTGGCAATAGCATGGTGTACATTTCCATTTAGCTTAGCAACTCTCAGTTTAAGATGCTGTGTATGCATGGACACATGGGCATTTCAGCATAATGATAACATATGTGATCTCTATTGACAGTATTTGAACAGTGTGTGCAATGACAACATTTGTGATGATTAATGCATTTCATGAGAGAGCCAACTGGTCTTTTTAAAACTGGGTTTTGTATGTATACTGAACCACTAAATCATTAATATTTTTACCCTTTCACAGCAAACACAAGGAGAGGAACAGGCTAGATGTTGCAAACTTGTATGCATTTCAAAAGCACCCAGTGTTCTTATGGTGTCTTTAATCTCTCCAGAGATGTCATTATATTCTGATATAAAAGAGTTTCTCTTTTCTAATCTTTTCCGTGAAGGTGATTATAACTGCTTTTTATAACTTTGACTGCTTCACCAAGAGTTTTGTTATCATAGCCTCTCATTTTAAAGCACATTCACACGTCCTTGTCTTTAATGTCTGACTCTTTTGTACGAATTCCTTTTTATCTAACAAACTGTCCATAGAGAAAGTTTACATTGATAGGTGGGCTTACATTTCTGTTTTAAGGTTTTTTCAAACCTGTGTAGATTTTACATGTTTGGGGTGATATTCCTGTGTGTTTAACTACTATGTATTAGGGATGTGTATGAACCCATTTTTTCATGGTTGACAAATGTGTGGGTATAACTGTCGACCAATCGAATATTTGCTGCATGCCGACATTCACAAGGTCTAAATAGATAAAGCATCAAAATATAAGTTTCAATATTCATAACAAACAACAAGCTTTAACTGCGCAAACTTGTATGAATTTAAATATATCAGATATCAGCCTTAATATCTTTAAAGAAACACATTAAATTAAATAAAAAATCTTCCAGACCCCTAAATATTTAACAGCGTGGACTTTTTTTCATAGAATCTTGTCTTTAGTCTAGGACTCGTCTTAAACTCTGTCTGACAAACTGCACCTTGATGTTTTTCTTTGACACGTATAACAGTCAACTGGATATCTTAAGTTTCTGAACTGTTGGTTAGACAAAACAAGCTAACTGAAGGCATCACTATGGGCTCTAAGAAAAGATGAAAGGCAATTTTCACTACGTTTTTATATTTCACAGACCAAATTATCAAATAATTAATAACGAAAATAATTATTAGCTGCAACCCTAAATGAATCTATAAAATCAAATGCAAAATGGGGACAAATACCCAATCACAAGTCCCCAGAATCCAAGGTGTTGTTATTCAGTGTCTATTTTTATTTGACCACTTGTCAAAAGTCCACAAAACAGAATAAATAGCAGCTGGAACCAGTATTACAAATTTAACACAACATTTAAGCAGCTATAATCTATATCGTACAGAGAATTCAGCTCCTCTCGACGTTATAGAACTTTAAAGTGAGTTTCAGCTTGTTTAGCTGTCTGGCTGCAACTTTACAGTTTTGGTACACTGTCAGCGCTCTCATACAGGGTACTTACACATTTTGATAGATAAAATGTGTGGACTCAGGAGATAGAGCGGGCCGTCCATTAATCAGAAGATCAGCAGCTCAATTCAAATGCCCCTAACAGAAACCTTTCCTTTAATTGTCAGTTATACAATCCTACATAATATAAATACAACTAAGACTAAGAAATAAATGAACCAATATAAAATAAAATTCATAACAAACTGTCATAATCATCATAATAAAAACAGCAGTGTATCAAAACCAGCAGCAATAGCCTACAGAATAGAGAACATACAGAACACAGAGAACATGCAAAAAAATGCAATTGGTCTAATAAGCAGCAACACAGAGCTCCCAGGACGCTTTGCTCTCACACGTGCTACATTGATAGTCACACAAACACACACAAGCACGCGCAGACTATTGCTTGCTCTCTGCAGATAGCCACTTATTCAGTGAGACAAAAAGAAATGTATCAATATACATAAATTAAAGATGCATAAATAATCGTTTTATAATCGAATCGTAGCCCCTGAATCGTAATCGAATCGTGAGGTGCCTAAAGATTCCCACCCCTAGTATATATATATCTCCACCCACCCAACCATTCTGTTTGTACCTGTTGAAGACCTTTCGGGGTCGAAACGTTGTGTTGGTTTGTAGTTAAATCACATGAGCGCATAAAACAGTGTGCGGGTGTCTTCCTTTTTATCACAGCTGCAGTTATTTTCACCCAGCACCTGTTCAATTATTTTTAGTTGTGCGTGCACATTCAGTTTTTGTCCACTTGCTGGCTGTGCCATACTTCTGTCGACTTAAAAAATGACTCAGACAACTCGCGTAGTCTGCTCATGTTGGATTACTGGACAGTAGGGTCAAATTGAAAGAGTGTAACACAATCACACACTAAGGCGTCTGACATGTCAAAAGCTACAGGAATTCAGTATTGCACATTAAAATGGAAGATTACTGCCATCACAGTCAACAAAATTTAATTCCACGACTTTTCTAAAAATCAGTTATCAGTTATTTTAGAAAATGAGATTTGAAAATTCCATGACTTTTCCAGGTTTTCCATGATTGTGGAAACCCTATCTCACAGCATAATTTCCAGCAGCGGTAGGCACTATTTTTTTTTTATAGAAAAAGCTAAAAAAAAAGAAAAGCAGCATACACTACCTGCTTAACACCAAGAACAAGTATGAGCTCCAGAAAGAAACTCATCACGTCATTGATCCTTCTGTATCTCCAAACATCACAGAGAACCAACTTGACTTAACACACTGTCATGTCAAAACACATCTTTTAAAGCTCCTTCCAAAAGGGAACATGAAACGTAGTAGCCATAAAGACACACATCAAACAGATATGATTAAAAGCCTGATCTTAATTACTTTTAATTAAGTGTAACCAACAGCAGATTTTTATGCAGCTGTAAAATACAATTCTTACAAAGACAGTGCTGCAGTTGGTGTCATGGTCACAGAAGTGTCTGATGGCAGGAAAAAAATCAGTTTTATATTTCAACCGCATCACTGATGATTGCAGTCAGATAATAGAGGCCTGTAGAAGATAATAAGCCTACTTGAAACAGATGAGCTGTAATCAACAACAATGAACATAATAAAGATGGACAAGTGGCAAACATGGGGAAAATCATTTGTTAAACAGCACTACTACGTGATGAGCCAGATCTATTCAAGCTTAGGGGCTGGAGTCTGTCCCAACATGCACTGAGACACCGTGATCACCACGACACCAGAGGGCTGACACACACAGAAAACAAACTAATGGGTATGTTCAGTGTATTACACTAGCTGACTGATTCACATTAATGACAGGATGGGAAACTCCAGTTTATTAAAACTTATTATGGTCTTACTTTTGTCATTTGGTGATAATTTTTATGTTATAAAATTGTGCTTTCACCAAAGTCAGTGTTGACATCTGGGAATGCTGGGATATCACTACAACACTTTCTGATCACATGAAGCTGCTCTCTCTGCTCATGTGAACATACTCTGTCTGATAAATCTAATATAGATAATTTCACACTATGACAGAACAGAAACAAGTTTAACTTTCTTTTGTATCTCTCCTCTCTATAATATATAAGGCTTTTTATATACCGCATATACTGTATGTTGCCTGAAAAATAACAAGAAATGTCCATTTAGAAAATATGATTTCAGTCAGTTGGAACTATTTGTCACCAGGGAGAACTGTAAAACTCTGGAGTATCACCTGCCTGTAAACACACATGCAGCACGGCTAATGTCACAGATAACACACACAGATGTTGCTCTAAAGGCGGCTTTTATGTGCATATACTGTATTCCCATTATAAGCAGCACTTTCTCCAAGTGCTGTTTAAAAGAACAACACTGGTCCGTGCCCTAATGTTAGCAGTATCACTGTGAATATAGAAGTGCAGTATATGTATAAGTCTAGGTATTTGTCAGCAAATTAATGCTACATCTCCTCAAGACCCAAGCCAGGCTCTTGTGCCTTGCTTGCCACCTGCTAATTAAAGTGAAGGAAGCCCGCCCTAAAGTTGGCCTTTTATGACAAAGCTAAATGAGCTACACCTGGTTCCCAGTGGAGCCTTGACAGAAAAATACTGCAAAGTCAGTTTCTTTCAATATCAAGCACATCTAATGTCATTCAACACAAATGTCTTTTCCACATAGAAAAGAATAGGAATGAAATCCCTGTACAGTACACTGAGGCTGTGAAGTTATGATACTAAACACTGTACCACAGTACAGACAGAACAAGCTGAGTCTAGGCCTGCTGAACAGTAGGAGCCACAATTCCCCACACAGACTGCATCTCTCCTCAGCACACAGATAATCTTTTTAGTGAAGGCGGGTTGTTGGTATGGTGGATGAGTGCTAGAAGGTGTTTGATTTCTATTGCATGAACCTTTCCAGAGGCCCTACCATCACCACACAGTGTCATGTTTGATCCCAACCAGAGTTGTGTGTCCTTTGGCCAGACACTGAAACCCCCTACCTGCTCTCTCATAAGTCTCAGTCTTTGACAGTGGTGGCCAAATCTCTACAGGAAATGGAAATGTGAGGCAAATATATGCAAACTAAAAATGTTCCACCTCTTACATACATATACAGACATACACAGATTATTGGTTGGATACAAGCAGTTTGACTGTGTATGCTTTTTCCATAAAACAGAATGGCCCATTAGCCATGGTCATGTCATCAGCACCATGGACAGCGACACATAGCTGAACCTGTCATTGCAAGTTCACATAAGAACCAGCTGCTCTAATTTTCAACAGTAACTCAGAACTCTATCTCCTATCTCCTCCTCCCAAATCCATGAACATGCAAATACTTTTCATTTAAAATTTTAAATACTGGTCCCAATATGTCTCCAACTTCACTGTTAAGCTCCTTCTCACTGGACGGTTCCACATCACACTTGTATGAGTTGAATATTGAACCACAATTGTCTCCAAACTAGTTGTGAGGTTATACCATGTACTTAGACTAGAGTTGCAACAATTAATCGATTTGTTGTAAAGTATTAAATGAGTTGCCAGCTATTTTGATAGATGGATTGATCGATTACCCATTTTGAGTCTTAAGGAGAAAATGTTTCTCTGAATGCTCTGATTGCAGCTTCTCAAATGTGAATATGTTATGTTTTCTTTAGGCCTCTATGGCTGTGATCTGCACATCTTGGTTTGTGGATTGTTGTGGGCAAAACAAGACATTTGGGAAACAGTGACACTTTTCACCAATTGCTGACATTTTATTGAATAACCAATCACTTAATTGAGAAAATCAACAGATACATTGAAAATGAAGTTAATTTTACACCACAGCGCATATATACATGCCTAGATTTAAGGTGAGCACTGAGAAACTTTCTCCCTTCAATAGAATGAATGCTAGAGTCAAACTGCACATGCAAACATGCAACTTAAGGAACAGAAAGAACAACATACAGCTGCAGCAGAGGCAACAGACTGACACAATACAGGCTGTGAATGAATGTTGGAGAGTCTGTAAATACACTGTTCACTGTAACACTGTTACTATACTGCTGACTCAGCCTGACAGCCTGCATACTTGTTATTTAATGATTTTTTGCCCAGACCAATCAGTGAGTGACATTTACATCCCACCAACGTAATAATCAATCGACACAGAAGCTGTGGATGATTTAAGAGTTGTTATTCTTGTAAGGTGACTTACGACAACCCAAACAGCTGTTGTCAGTGTCACCCCTGTTAGTTGCTATTTCTATGTTGCTATTTTCATGGATGTAAACACGAACTATGTGATGTTACCTTGTACGTAAGCATGTACAAGGCAACATTTCAGTTAAAAGTGGCAAAAAGGTAAAGGGTTTATGATACATTTATGTTTGTGTTGAAATTTGAAGTTCATTTTACGTAAATTAAAGCTAAATGCTATAAGCCAATGATAGCTGCATGGATTGATGGCTTTCTGGGTTTTTTGGTTTCTTTTTTAGCTCTCATGTTGTTGGTTGGGTGTAAGACAAGGAGACTCCTGAAACGAATAAAGTAATTCAGACCACCACAAGTAAAAGCATCATTTATTCAATTGGCACTTTAGCAGTAGAAGTAGTAGTAGTGGTAGTAGTAGTATTTTAATCTAAAGGACAGAATAACTTGATTTCCCCTTGAAAAAAAAACTACTGTGAATACTATAGACTGAGTCCAGGATCAAATGAGGGAATAATTAAGTGACTGCACAGATTAGTTACTAAAGGAATCCATCTATACTGTTGTGTTTCAGTCACAGCTCCAAGCTAGCAGGTTGTATTTTCAGCTCTTTGTGTTTAACAGTCCAGCATAAAGAAGGTTCAACAGCCACAACATTCCTTTAATCCAAAGGAAAATTCTGTTCCATATATACTATATTTCCTCAAATAAAAGATGGTAGTCAATTAAAAGCCAGGTTTGCGACAATGGTGAAGGGCATGGTCGACATGGACGAATAAAACCAGCTCCAAAAACTGCTGGTGCCTGTTATATAATAGTAGTTACCTGGATGTAACTCTATGAGTACATGCAAAGTCCTCTAGCTGACCATCACTGAGGCTTCACACTAAAATATGATACACATCTAACAGAGAGAATGAATGGCCTCTATGTAATACAAGCCTGCTTCAATTAAAGGCCTGGTACCCTGTACAGACCTGGCCACTATATGAGGAAATAAGGTACTATGACATGTTGATTACCATAGCATGCTCATTACCATAGAATGATAATATGGCCATGGTTTGATATCAGCCACTGATTTCTAAAGGGATGTTTTAAAGGGTAGGTTCACACAAATTACAAAATAAAGATTTCTCACTTGAAGGGTGACTTAAATGATTTTCAGCTTTATTCCTATGGTGCTGATGTGGGTAGTATCTGAAATATATGAATGCCATTAAACTTCCCTCTATCTACTCTGTATTAATATATCTCTATTCATCAAGCAGCAAAAGTATTTTGGAGATCTGCCTTGAACTACAAACTAGTCTTCCTCATTTCTTGTAGTGGTGCCTTTAAGGACTGTCAATTTAGGGGGGAGGTCTCCCAAGACACTCTGTCCATGATATTTTCTTGCTAGACAAAACTAGTTTCATGATGTTAGAGGTATGTTAATGTTGGCATCAGATATATTACAAGGCTGAATATCCTGCTGGGGAATCAGATACAACAAACTAAGAAAGAACAGGCAGTCATTGGAGCTACGTTCCAGCTGCAGCTGAAACACAGGAGCTGAGACACTTAGCAGTATCAACCAGTGTCCTCTGATGGCTGGTGTGGTGTCTGTGGAAGATGCACCACGATAGAGTCAGAACTGAAAACTGCAACCAAGTTCAAGGTCCTGAGTTTCTTTTGATAAACTGTGTGATGCAGAGAACAGAGAATAACAGAGAATGTTAAACCTCATGTGCACAGTAAGGCCAAATCTAATGCAAAAAACAACTTTACAATAGAATGTTGGATCAGAGTTGTGGTGTCACTATTGTAACTTACTGCTATAACTTACACAACAGAGTATGGGGGAGGAATACAATGGAAATTTGAACATGCTAAATTCTCAACCTACTAGCCATGATGGCCGACATGCTGTCAACTGAAAATCAAACTTTTTCAGTGGCTCATTGATCGATGCATCAACAACTTTATGTAAGCAGGTGATCTGCATTGTGCAAGTGTGTGTGTGTGTGTGTGTGTGTGTGTGTGTGTGTGTGTGTGTGTGTGTGTGTGTGTGTGTGTGTGTGTGTGTGTGTGTGTGTGTGTTTGTGTGTGTGTGTGTGTGTGTGTTGGAGAGAGATAATTAAAAATGGATAACCATAAGTGAGTACACACTAAATTAATACTTTTATACTTTTATGGGTAAATGTGTAACAGTTGTGTTTGGGTTTTTTTTCAAAGCAACACTAGCATTACACAAAAGTTAGTTATACACACAAGTGAGATTGCAAAATGGTAGCTTGTAAAATTTAGAAGATTTCCAGCACTGATTACTTTGATTACTTTCCAACAGCAGCTTTAGTAGCATCAATTGGTACCTGGTGATCATAATCAGAAAGAATGGAAACACAACTAAAGACTGCAAGAGACTTTATTGACATGATTTTACTTTTACCCACCCCTCTAAAAACTGCCTCATAACTCATCATATATTCCTCTCTGACTGAATAGTTACCGGAACAAATCAGATGCAAGAACTAACTAAAAGTTCCCCAGCAGAGCATTCCTAACTGTGTTTCTACCACACATGACAGGTCGACCCTCTCCTACAAATTATGTTCATACTTGACTAAACTGCAACAGACATTTGAAATGTCACCTGTATTATGTTCTCTGTCAACATCATGAGAAAATGTTAACCAGGGTATCTGGCAAGTAAAAATGTTGGGTTATTAATTACATTCTAAAAGTTTTTGGTTAAAGTTAAAGGACAGGTTCACAATGTTAAAGCTTGCCCAAAAACAACAGTCAAGTGTCCAAATGAGCATTGCAGTTCAAATGGAAGTGATGGAGGACAAAATCCACAGGCCCCCTTCAGTTCCAAACTTATATTTAAAAGTTGATCTGAAGCTAATATGAAGCTTCAGCCGGCCAAATGAGTGAGTGTCAAAGTCTTTTTGTTACTATACTTCCACCACAGCTCAACAGGGAAACACTAAGAGGGAATCTGATACTAAAAAGACTGTAAATGTGTCAGATATCACTTGATATGACTAACTCACACTAATGAAGACTCATATAGACTCACATCTACTTTAAAATATTTTTTTCTCAGAAAGAGGTACCTATCACCTACACTCATACTGACTATTAAAAGATCCCCTTAAAATGCACATTTGAAGGAGATCTTTTCATAGTCGGTATGAACAGGAGGAATGATTACAGCAATGAAAACCTCTTTTATTGTTCATATGGACACATGACACGCTGGAACAATTGTAAACCTATCATTTAAGGAAAGATAACGGTTTAACACAGAAATCCAGCAGCGACTTGAAGCACAAAACACAAAATATGTATTAACATTTAATGAAACCAAGAACTTGACCAACCTCCACCACATTGCTTCTGTTGCCTAAATCTAAACACACATGACTCTGAATGTGAACCTTGTTCTCTGGTGTCAGAGATCAGAAAATAGCTCCTGTCAAAGTCCCTGCTCTGGAAACTGGCTAATATACAATCAATATGCTTTCAACATACTTTGGTTTCTTTTCTTATTCAAATGACAAACTCAAGATCTCATAAATTAATTAATTAATTAATTAATCAAATCTAAACAGTTCCTTTCCCTCAAATAAACATACTATGTCATTACTGCAGATAAACCACTGTTACTGATTCATCAGTATTTGTTATATATCGCCTGATCAATATCAGAAAATTGATCATCACTCCATCACGCCTTATCTTATAGCAGGTCATTACCCTGGAGGTCACACTTTAGCTGACTTGTTGTTAATCACTGCCAAGTTGTAATCTGTCACATTGACCGAATGATATCTTGGCAGTCATCCCTTCACTTCATCTCCACAAACTGTTGGCATCAGAGCCGTTAGATGCAGACCTCCAGCCTGTGTGCTGATGACACAGTGAGATAAATGGACCACACTGCAACACCAGCGCGTCTACACCTACTGTACAGTGGAGCTTTGAAGTATCAGCACACACACACACACACACACACACACACACACACACACACACACACACACACACACACACACACACACACACACACACACACATGCATGCATCCATACAGATACACGCATACAGATACAGGCTCCGCGTGCGTGACAGCGCTTCCAAGTTCGTGTGCGCGCGTTCGGAGAGCGCACGTGCAAGCGCATCAATATGCCCACTAGCATTGCTCTGAGGCAGGGATTACCTTCCTAGCAAATGTTTGACGTTAAAATGAATGAAAATCCCCTTAACAGCATTTAGGAAGTATGAAAACATGGCAGCCTGGCACTGCCCCGTGATCAGCAAACAGTGCAGCAATATTCAATTCAAACTAACTGTCTGACATAATTGTCAATTCATAATGATAAAAAAAATGTTTTTTTAAAGCCCACATGATGCCAAAACAGCGCTGATATTTCGATCAGTGTGAATGAACGTCACAGCATTAAAAGCAAAGTTCAACATGAATCACATACTGTATCAGAGTCATACTCACACATACTAGACGACAGCTGGATTAGCAGCTTCCCATCGACCGCCGCTGGTCGGGCACAAAATGAAGCGCCGCTGTCTGCAGCGCTGAGTGGAAAAGTGTTTTCTGGAGACAATTAGTCCGGAAAGCGTTGAGCCGAGCTCCTAACACGCCTTTACTGTGGCCCAAATTAAATCCTGTCAGCTCACTGATGGTTGTAGAGCTGTTTGAGAAGCACTGCACACACACACACACACACACACACACACACACACACACACACACACACACACACACACACACACACACACACACACACACACACACACACACACACACACACACACACACACACACACACACACACACAGTCCCTCACTCTCTGGTGACGTCACTGAGAGGTGCAGCCTGAGATGGTGCATTCAGGTCCTGCGGGAAAAACCACAGGTAGCAAAAAAAAGTATAAACAATTTTTTACAGTCATTGGGAAAGCATTAATGTATGAACCAAATGTTGTGCCAATGGGTATCTGCAGGTTTCAGCAAGTCACATTTAAGACTTCTTAAGACCTTTTTAATGCCACCTGGAATGAAATTTAAGACAAAAAAAACTATAAATATAGGCGATGGTTGGGGGATCCCGCTGTATTACAACCCAAGTATAGCATGTTTGTCACTCAATGAGACTCATTCAAGTTTACTTTTTGTTTGTTTATTGAACATAAAGTGATACTCAGTGCTCTCTGGTTCAATACCTGTATGTACAAGTGCATCCAACAAAAAAAGACATCTACTGAACACATACATGGCATGAGCCTCAGTTGTGTGGCCTTAATCTCCAGTTTTGCCTTTATACACAAGGATAATCAATACAAAACAAAAAAGCATAGTACATTTGGTCAACCAGTAGTGTGCTCTGTGGTTCACAGAATTACAAGTGCAGTTGGAAACATCTTACCAAAAAAACTACTGGACCTACTGAATCTACTGAACACACACTCATGGCATGTCATGATGAGCCTTAGATGAGCCTCAGTTCTGTGGCCTTAATCTCCAGTTCTGCCACTATTTTTTTCAGCTCACTAAATTTTTCTTTGTATCTCTTCCTGAGGACGTTTGACTTTGTGATGAGCTGAGCCATCAAGGTGCCAGACTTACCCTCAGCTTGCTCAGCAAACATGTCTGCATCCTTCTCCAGAGAGCCACATACCTCCAGGAGAGTTTGCTTCTTCTTTTTAAGATCAGCGATGTGGTCTTCTGCAGCTTTCCTCTTCTGCCCTTGTGGATTGGCAACAGACGTGAGCCAGTTGCAAAAACGGACGTCGTCCAGCCAACTCTCTATGAATTTGCACTTCCCCATAAATAAGTCGCAGACTAGCTAGCTAGCAAGCAGATAACCATATATATCAGCAGCTAGTAGAAAGTAGCCTCTATGGCCTCGAGTCAAAGTCGGTCAGAACGCAAGGACCTTGCGCGGCTCAATGAAATTAAAGTTTTGCTCGACCGAAAAGTCCTGCGAGAAAAAGAAAAAATATATAAAAGTAATTATTCCTGCCCCGACAAATTTAAGACCTTTGAGTAATGTATTTATAACAACATATAACATTTCTTATGAATTTAAGACATTTTAAGGCCTTCATTTTAGATACATGACACCCTGAATACATTTAGTAGACTTTAAGATATTTCACTAGAGAACTGAAAACTTTGACCTGCTGGTGGCGCTCTGTACTGAATTTATTGTCATCCATCTAGCACTGTTGAGACATTTCATACAAAACCAAAAATATCAACCTCAGAATGCCAGAAAGCTACCTCATATTTTTTGTGACTTAACCTCTTGTCCCTAGTGAGTTTACAAACAAAAATAACGTTTAAAACAGTTTTTTAAATCTATATTTAGTTTTCAGTTGTCTTCATGAATTGTATTGAACATTTGAGGTTCATTAAAAATAATTTAAATGTCATTGCAGTTTTAAGAATTTTGTATTCTTCTGTTAAGAAAATGATTCATAAGTAATTCACAATCTTTGTTTGCACTTCTATACCTCAAGTTTAAAATGCAACAGGGCAACAATCAGTTTCCCTGAAACTTAAGTCACTTGACTTATTCCAAAAAGAACCAAACTTTCATTGAGGAGTTGTATTGTGTGAGACATGCAGTGACTGTATTTACTTGTGCTTCCTGTATTTGCAGCACATTTTTGTTTTATGTTGTTGAAATGATGAGTCTGAAGGCAAAGGTTTTGGTTTATCATTCGATATAGGTTCCAGCCTTCGCCTGGTCATGAGCTCTGGGTATTGACCCATTGGGTATTGTTCTGTTTCATGTGTGTTCTGATAAGGGTTGTGTGTGTCAGTTTGTTGGGATGAATATTGTTTATTGTGGTTTTGTTTTTTCTTTTTTCCCTGTGTTTATCCCCTGTGTCCCCAGCCTGCCTTTCCCTCCACTCTTCCATCCACACCTGCCATGCATCTAGCCTTGTCAATGCAGCCCTGCTCCCTGTGTTTCTTCCACCCAATCAGCTTCCTGCCTGTTCCCCTGTCCATTCATCTGTTCACCTACTCTGTTTTTTCAATCTTGTTGTGTGTCTCACTCAGATCAGCCAGATTTTGTTTTTGCTTGCACAATTCCAGAATAAAGAAGTTTCTCCAGCTTTGCTGCAGTCCCTGCACTTGGGTCCACATGTCTGCCAAATTGTAACTCTTGGCTTCAGTTCATGCTGCCCCCCAGCAGATTTGCTTCTAATTACACTCTCTCCTGTTGTTCCATTGACTTTGTATGCACTGGTGCACTGTCTAAACTTTGCCTTGTAGTGTTCTTGAAGCCAGGTGGTACTTGTGATGGCTTGCTTGGCTATCCCCGTCAGTCATATGACCCTCATCTTGCATGTTGTAGTCCCACGAGGCATTGCTGCTGTATGGACTTGTCTGTAGGTTTTTAAAATATATTTTAAGGTATTTCATGTCTTTATTAGACAGCATCAGTTAAGAGATGACAAGAAAGCGCAACTGGGAACATCATGCAACAAAATATCCTGGTGGACATAGCACTTCATGGGCAGTCCCTCAAACCTCTGGGCCACCTGTTGCCCACTCTATAGTTTTTTGACAAACAGCTTTAAATAGCAGGAAGACTGACTTTTTAATGGGTTGGGCAGATGTTATGTCCAAGCTGCACAGATTGCAAATTTACACCACCAGATAAGGTCTGGTTTACCTTTGCCAACACTGCATGAACCTGCATGTTTCCTGATCTACAGAAGATAACCAGATAGTGAGATGCAGGTAATAGCAGGTGGAATGGGATCTTAGAGACTAGGGAAATGTGAGCTGTATAGTGCTATGCTAAAGTGGCTTATCTTGAAGAGACATACAACTTCAATATTCATTTTAACCATTAAAACATGATAAAATCTCGTTACATTACATCAGAAGAATTCAACTACAGTGGAGGTGGAGGGAACCACAGCTGACTGTAAAAGCTGACTTTGATTGTTCTCAGAGGTCTGGATCTATCTGAATAAATGTCACCACATTCAGGCTAGTTCATTATCAATGATTCCAAAACGAGAGACCAAAAACATCTCTAAATCATTTCTGACGTCCTAACCTTGTCTGTGGGACTCACCCCTTGGTTGCTACTGAAGAGGTGTAAAAAATAAATGAATAAATAAAAAATACAGCTTTTCCATGTAAAAAAAAATCTCAGTGACTAAAATAAATTGGTCAGGAAACGGTGCATATGTTAGGGAATATTTTCAGCAGTAGATTAATCCACATGCTCTAGTGAGCATTTCTGGTAGCAGCAATGTGTGTGTGTGTGTGTGTGTGTGTGTGTGTGTGTGTGTGTGTGTGTGTGTGTGTGTGTGTGTGTGTGTGTGTGTGTGTGTGTGTGTGTTCATGATAATGATGGAACATGTCACCCAGAGCAGCAGTGTTGCTCATTCATGTGATATATCTAATTCCTCTGACACAGAGGAATAAGATTCATGACACACACAATACTTGTTAATAGAGAAATTCATTCTAGATTTGGGCCTGTGTGTGGGATAAGGTGACAATGCTGGTTATTTTTCATATTGAATAAAGGTTATAATAGAACAGCAATCTAGTGCATTCTTTGTTCACTAGATTGGCCTTTCTTTTTCAGATTCACCACTGCTCATTTTTAAATTCACTTTATTGAATAGTTTTATAGACATCAAATTAAACCTTGTTACAATTTCCATTTGTCCCGTGCACCTGAAGGCAGCAGAACTGTCCCTCTCGCTGCAGTCGGCAGAGCGGGGAAAATTAGTGCGCTGATTGGTTGACAGAAAGACAGATGGCTCACTACGTGCTATATAAATAGTTGAGACCTCCAACAGCTGACCAGTCAGCTCGCTCTGCCGGTGATGTATGTAGTCTCTGCATGGCTATAATACAGTCATCGTGCTGCCAGGCTGCTGTACCCGCTGCAGCAGCCAGCAGCCAGCAGCCCCACACTGTCACTGCGGATGATCTGCTTTATCATTTGTTTTCTTGCTATTTGTAGAGAAAAGGCTGCAGAGACGGGGCTGAGTCACACAGGTGGAAAATGGATATTCATTTATCAGAGTCCACAGTCCAATTCAGCTTCAAATGCTGCTCGATTTTCTCTGCTTCATCACACCTTTGTGAAAAATCCTATTAGCCTGCCTGCTTTTATCACCAGAGTAAAAGAAGAAGAAGAAGCTGCCAATAGGCAATGCTTTGCGTCCATCGTCATTATCTTTAAATTTGAGCAATTGGGCAAAAAACCCTATAGTGTTGCCTCCTAATATTATGCTTAACAGAGTGGAAAGATTATTACTGTTTTTATTCTACACAGAGCTGTTCCAGTTCTAATGTAAACCTTTGTCTTTGCAAGGCAAATGTTCATTTTTCATATAAACGTTGCTGTGCTTCCTGGCTGTTTTGTTGCTGTTTTTAGTCTATTTCTCATTGCATTGTACATTAATTAAGTCCATTAATCTGTTTCTTACAAGAAGCAGTAACCACAGATAACACTGCTGACAGAGACAGCACATTACTGAATGCAAGCTGCTTCTTATTACCATTTGTGAAACATGTCAATCAAATAAATCAAGTGCTTAACGATATTATTGGCTATATTATTGGTTGCTGGAGGGTTTGACCAATCAGGAGTTCCAGTGTGTGATTCTGTAGATGCTGCAGCTTTTTCAGTAAGATTTAGCCTGCAGTTATTATGCCTGCCAGGCGTAACCCTGAAGGGGATCATGTGTTTGGTTGTGTGTGTGTGTGTGTGTATGTGTGTCTATGTATCTGTCTGCAGCTAATCTCACATTCTACTGTACCCATCAGCCTGATATTGTACATTTATGACTGTATGCTGAAGGACTTCTTGTGGTATTCATAACACGAGTCCTTATAAACCTATTGTATTTACACTTTCATCTTTTCAGCAGTCCTCATCATTTGTGCATTACAACAAAGCTAAAAGCAAGGCTTACCTGGTCACATTTCAGCCTTTGTTGTGGCTCAAGAACAGACGTCTGTGGAGAAGTCTCATCATCTGCAGCATCTGCAGATTAATGCCATAGTTAGGCACATACAAGATGAATACATTGTCTGTACACACCTGGCATAGATCTGTACTCTGAGTGCACTCTTCTAGTTAGTTCATTTGTCCTTCTTTCATTTAGTTTTATTCATTGCCGAAAACTTCAATACATTTTGTCATAATTCTCTATTTTGATGTTTATTTTTTATTTTATTTAACTTGTTTTCGTTGTTGAATAAGATGTACAAACATTAACATCAGCCTGCATCTGCTCCATACATGCCATCTGCTCCATACATTGCCATGCATTGACTATGTATGCTTTAGCTGTTGGAGGGGGGCCAGCATTTCTGAGATTCTGGTGCAGTCTATTTTCATCATTGTCAAGCAAACAGTGTAGAGAGCTCCGCAACTGCAGCTTGGTCAGCAGTGATCTTAAAGTCCTCAGGGGACAGCCTGAACATGGCAGTCAGAGGGTTTGGATCAATAACGTTGACACATAAATTCGAAAGGGTATTACATAACTCTGTCCAAAAATTCTCCAGCTGCAGATAAGTCCAAAACATCTGGCTGTGGGTGCCCAGATTGAGCCTGCATCTTTATTTCACATCTGTTTCACTTCTGTAGTTTAGACCCAGGAAAATAAAAAGAATCAAGAACTGTAAACATGAAGTCATACTGAACGACAGGTAACATTACCATCATCAAGTTACGCTGTACTACTGAACCTGATGTAATTATAGACTGAGCGCTTGTGGAAGTGACAAAGTTCACAGACCACACGGGTCATGGAAATAGTAATAAAGCAATTCATTAATTAATAACAAATTGACCAATAAAAACAGGAATTAATAATTTAGTTTACAAATAAATAAATAAATAAGAAATAGACACAAATACAAAGTAAATCATTATTTGATATTTTAATGGGCGATAAAAAGAGAAATTATAAAAAGAATATATACATTTAAAAAATATTGTTCAAATTAAAAAGAGATTTTACAAAAATAACTTTCAAATAGTCAATGAGTTGCTCATTTAAAGCTACCCTTACCTTTGTTACATTTTTACAATTTTTTATGTTTAGGTTAAAATGCTATTAATAAGGTAATGGCACTCTAAAATGTTAGAGATCCACCAGGCATAGAAACTCATCATTATTCCATTCTCATAATATTCTGTGAAAACTCTGACCAGGTCGCTCGGCCAATCATATCATTCGGACCGAATGATATGATTTTCCCCTTCCGCATTACGTAATCGAGTGCACCCCTACCTGGAAGAGAGTCCGTTGTGGGTCCACAGCATTACAATACATCCATGATCCACGGAGATAGCCGTAAACAGACAGTAGACTGACAATGACCGACAAAAGCGGGCCACTGCTTCCACCTCCAGCCGCTACCACGGGGAAAAATAAAACTATATATATATATAGTGCTCGTTCGCGGAGGGGAAGGGAGTTCAGGGGTGGGATATAGGAGGGAGGAGCGGTTGTTGCTGTTCAAGTTTTTTCAAAGTGCTGTGTGAAATGCAAGAAAGGTAAGAGTAGCTTTAGCAATGCATTCATGAATTCCTAAATAAATAATTGAATGTGGAAATCAATTTTAAAATGCAGTTTTAAAAAGGGAAATAACTGAATTTGCTAACTGAACTAAGTATACATACTGTACATTTCCCCATCGTGGGACTAATAAAGGAATATCTTATCTTAAAAGGACAAATACCTTTCCCATTTGCATTTCCATTTAGCCTTTCCATGGCACTTTGGTCTCTGCACTGTTCAAACAACACACTGCACACTGCAATGCTTTAGGGTTCCCCCTTGAAGCCCCCATTCTGTGAGTGGCTCCTGGTTATCATGATAAAAGCTCTGTGAAGTACAGGCTGTCATGTTATGTCTATGGTTTGATTGTTTGTAGGCATACACAGATTTTATTTTAACACATGTGGGCAGGCAATGCTGCATGTATGTTGCAGATTCAGATCTGGGGAATTTGGAGGCCGAGGCAATAGCTTGAACTCATTGTTATGTTTGTATTATCCTGCTGAAAGAGACCCATCCCATTGCCATGAAGGGGTCTACTTGTTCTCTGTGTGTTCCATCTGTCTATCATAGCCAGCATTCATTTTGTCAGCAATTTGTACTACAGTAGGTCCTCTGAGGGATCGGACCAGATGGACTAGCCTTTGCTTCTCATGTGCATAAATGAGCTTTGAGCACCCGTGTTGCAGGTTCTCTAGTGGCACTTTTCCACTATACAGTTCTAGCACTACTCGGCTCGACTCAGTACGGTACCAGGAACAACCTTTTCCATTACTATAGTACCTACTCAACGTGGGCGGGGTCGTGATAGCAAAGCTGTGCAAAACTGCGTGACTTCATTTTATACGAGACACATACACAAAAACAATGGAGGACAATGGAGGACATGGTGTTCCTCCTTTTACCACTTTTGATATATACTGACCACTTGCATATCGGGAAGACCCCTCCAATCCCCTCATGTTTTGGAGATGCTCTGACCCAGTCATCTAGCCATTTCAATTTGGCCTTTTTCAAAGTCACTCAGATCCTAATACTTGCCCATTTTTCCTACTTTGATTACATCAACTTCCAGGACTGACTGTTCAGTTGCTGCCTAATATATCAGCACCCCTTGACAGGAGCTATTTTAATGAGATAATCAATGTTATTCACTTTGCCTGTCAGTGGGTTTAATGTTTTGGCTGATTGGTGTATATGATCAGCTCAGTACATAATCATATGTGTCTTTTTGTTTGTTATCAATCAATCAATCAATCAATCAATTAATCTTTATTTGTATATCGCCAAATCATAACAAAAGTCATCTCAAGGCACTTTACACATAGAGCAGGTTCTAAACCGTACTCTTCAGGTTTTAATTTTAAAGAGACCCAACATTCCCACATGAGCAGCACTTGGCGACAGTGGAAAGAAAAAACTCCCTTTTAACAGGAAGAAACCTCAGAACCAGGCTCAAAGTGAGAGAGAGGAGAGAGAGGAAGGATAGGAGAGAGAGAGAAGCAAATTGAAAATAAACATTGAAGCTAGAAGGTCCGGGACTGGAATCTGTCATCCGGACGTAAGCTTTATCAAAAAGGAAAGTTTTAAGCCTACTCTTAAATGTAGAGAGGGTGTCTGCCCTCCGGACCGAATCTGGGAGATGGTTCCACAGGAGAGGAGCCTGATAACTGAAGGCTCTGCCTCCCATTCTACTTTTAGAGATACTAGGTACCACAAGTAGGCCTGCATGCTGGGAACACAGTGTTCTAGTAGGTACATGAGGTACTATAAGCTCTTTAAGGTATGATGGAGCCTGATCATTAAGAGCTTTAAAAGTGAGGAGAAGGATTTTAAATTCTATTCTAGATTTTACAGGAAGCCAATGCAGTGAAACTAAAATGAGAGTAATATTCTATTCTATTCTTTCTAGTTTTTGTCAGAACGCGTGCAGCTGCATTCTGGACCAGCTGGAGAGTCTTTAGAGTCTTGTTAGGACAGCCTGATAATAATGAATTACAATAATCCAGTCTACAAGTAACAAAATCGTGGACTAGTTTTTCAGCATTATTTTGAGACAGAATGTGTCTGATTTTTGCAATATTACGCAGATGAAAAAAGGCAGTCCTTGAAATGTGTTTTATGTGTGAATTAAAGGACAAATCCTGATC
The DNA here is from genome assembly GCF_963691925.1 of Scomber scombrus. NCBI lineage: Eukaryota > Metazoa > Chordata > Actinopteri > Scombriformes > Scombridae > Scomber > Scomber scombrus. Next base: position 28,531,347 of record NC_084985.1, on the reverse strand, counting down.
AAATATAACTCCTAGGTTCCTTACAGTGGTGCTGGAGGCCAGAGTAATGCCATCCAGAGTAGTTATATCATTAGATAATGTGTTTCTAAGGTGTTTAGGGCCAAGCACAATAACTTATTTCTGAGTTTAATAACAGGAAGTTACAGCTCATCCAGGCCTTTATGTCCTTAATGCATGTTTGTGTGTATTGCACTTGTATTTGTTTGTCTCTTGCCTCAGGTCATACATCCCTGTTTCGTGACTGCTCAACAACAATTGATGCATGTTGCTGCCATTCTGTACCACCTGAAGTCGTGCTCAGGTTCATCTCCTGTAACAGAGTGTCTGACAGACAGCAGGCTTCACAACACAAACACAGCACCACCCAGGAGGTCTGTATGGACTGGGACAACAACTACCTACCTTCTACCTTGAACCTGAACCAGATTCTGCAGCTACTACCCAGCTGAAATCAGATTCATTTCTGAGGACACTCACAGTGACTTTAGCATTCACACGCACACACGCACGCACGCACGCACGCACACACACACATACACACCCCTCCTGTATCGGGGTGTCTTCTCAGTTACTTTAACAAGGTTATAGTTCAGCCTTGGTTGAAGAAACCAAACCTGGACCCCTCTGTGCCAAAGGACATTTTGCCAAGGCCCATTTAAAAACTAAATTTCAATCTGGTTTCCATAAACTGTATCTCCACCAAAACTGCTCTCCTGAAGGTCTCAGATAATATTTAAATAGTGTCAGTTGCCCGAGATTGTTCCGTTTTCATTTTATAAACTGTAGCAGCCCATGCTTGACAGATACTGATTAGGACTGAATTGAACTAATTGCTAACTGCCAAAACATTTGTGATACGTGTGAACCCTTCTACACCTGTTTGGCAGGGTAGGATGTTTAATTGCCCACTGCTCACTCAGACATTCAGTCCCACCCTGTTTTAACTTCAACTGTGATATATATATAGAGAACTGAGAGTATAACATCTATAATGTATCAATTATAAGTCATATCAGACCAGGTAAAACTATAGCAGAAAAACCCCTGTGTCTGTTGAACTGAGCAACTGTATTTTTCAATTCAACTTTTAATTCGTAAGACTAAGATAGTATCCTTTATTTATTTATTTTGCATTGCATTGACTCACATTAGTATAAGTCATAACTTATTAGTGCATAAAAACAATCATAAAAGCCATTATGTGACTGCTGTGTTCCCTCTGACAAAATCTGCCTGTGCAAACCATCCGTCTGACAGCAGGTTATCCATTCCTCAGGTGATTTGTATCCTATTCTAATCAGCTTTAAGCCAGTTAGAGAGAGCCTGGGATTCCCATTGCAGACAGAATGGCAGACCTGTGTGAGCTCATGTCTCCAGATGCCTCACAGTATCACAGCCTCCGTCTCCTGCTCATCTCCTGTTTTATCATGCGTGGGAGGAGAGGATTTGTAATCCTGCCTTCCACACTCACACTAACAGATAAGGATGAACTGACTGGTTCATACAAATGAAATTTGGTATGGAACAGGTGCACCAGATCTGACTTGCCATTTTACCAGTACACTGTTTATTAAGAATTAAATCTTGATGGATGTTTCTTTCTTTTTTAACAGCAAGCTGTGCTTCTACAGCCTGTAGGTAAACCTTCCTCATCATGCCTTAAAGAAAGAGCCCAACATTTAGTGGAAGAAAATGATTTGCTCTCTTATGAGTGAAATGAGAATCTGAATGATAATCAGTATTAAAGAACAGAGTCATGATATGGTAAAGCTTAGATTGGAAGCAGAGGGAAACACCTAGCCTAGCTCTGTCCAAAGTAAAAAGTACACTAACGGTACCAACTAAAGCTCACACTCACTGAGATCACATTGTAACTCCTTTGTTGAATCTGTAAACAACAGAAATGGAAAATGGCTGTAGATCGATGGTTACAGTACATGTTGGCTTGACAGGTTTGGAGCTGTTGTGCCTTTGCAGAGGTCAAACCAAGTATCTGGCAAACCTGAGCTATGGTTGCAGATGCTGCACAGAAACTGTTATCCATCAATAAATAGTTCCAGCTCATAACCTTTTGTGTACAGATTAAACAAATAAGACACAAGATTAAAAAAAAAAATCTGTGAGCTTTGGAGTTGTTGGTAGGTGCAGTTCTGAACTTTGAATAGAGCCTGGCTACAGCTGGATGCCTCCAGTCTCTATGCTAAGCAAGGCTTACCACATCCTTATTCCAGCTCTGTACTTAACACACAAACATAAGAATAATATTAATCTGTACACTGTAGTGTGCAAAATAAAAAGATTGAACTTCATCTAAGAAGCTGCTGTTACTGCTATTGAAGCAAAGAGTGGAAAAATAGTTAATGATGAGCTGTGTGGTTGATATTTCTAGTAAAAGACAATCTTTGTTTTTTGTTCCCAGTTATCATTCTGAGCTGCAGTGATGGAATTCACCTGGAAAGGCTCCTGTTCCACTGCATCAGCCAGTTATTTGGGTAATAACTGCCTTTAACTAAGATAATTGCAATTGCAGCAATAAATGTCTTACCATTAACACATATCTTAGCTAGAAGAGTCTTGTAATCCCATCATAAGAAAAAAAAAATCACATTTGGGAATATTCTGATGCGTTTCATGTGTTCATATTTATAATGACACTCAGAGAAGCATGCAAACTTTCCAATGCATCGATTTATGAGTAAAGACCCTATTTGTACTACTGTACAAGTTTGGTAACAATCCAGGCATTATTAGTGGAGTAATCTACGAGATACACTGGTGGGTCCGTTAGCGCCTGTACTAAGACATTCGGCTGATGGCTATAACTCCACCAGTTTGTGACAAAATGAAAAAAAATAGCGGAGCGGGTGGTTAGATAGATGTCATGGTGCAGCGTGTAAAATCACCCACACTGGTGGTTATCACTCCAGGGATGAAATAAATTCTGCACATTTAAAATGCAGCTAAGATCATTGATGACAGATGATTGATTGATTGATTGATCATCTTTATGTGTTTAGTGTTGTGAAGAATCTCTCTGTTTGTTACAGGCTCTGTTTTAAAACAAGAGTGGAAATAGAAAAGTCTGGAACAATATATATATCTATATCTATCTATATCTGCCACATTCTGATGTGCACACACATCCACACAACACCTCTCTCTCTCTCTTTCAAGGTTATATATACACACAGTAAGGAGATGCTGCTGTCTGTTTCTCTCCCCTCAGCAATGTTTCTCCATCAGGCTGGCCCTGTTTGCCATTTTCATGCTGCAATTATAAATGGATTATAAATGGATCAGCTTCATTATTGTGCATATGAACGCTCCATTTTCACTTTGTTGAAGTGGGAAATGACTGAGGAGCTGAGCTTGACAAAGGGCATCCTGGCTGCTCTCCATCTTCAGAGCTATCATCCATCTCCTCCCCTGTTTCCCCATCAGTCCCTGTGTGACTGCGCCACCCTCCATCATGTGTCACCTTCACCCACTACAGCCCTAAAATTACAGTCCATGGCCAATTTGTCCCCATCTCGACTTGCCCCCACTCTATCCCTTTACTCCCTGTATACTATCACAATTAATTATCACGTTTTCCATCACCTTTCACTTCTCAGCTCTCCAGCTCATCTCTCTGTCTCTCTCTGGGCTGTCTGGGAGTATTATCATCACTGCTGAGTAAGTGAAGCTCAGGACAAGAAGATAATTATTTGTTGTCTCTATTTCTTCACCATTACCCTCCACACAGCACACATTATACATAATCAGACTGAGAAGGGTAACAAAATACATGGAACGTAATTAGGATTTAAAAAAAGGTAACTGTATTCCATTAAAGTTGAAGAATGAAAAATGATGTTGAGTAAAAATGGGGGATTATTAGCAGGATTACAGTTATGAACAATATACTATGCACCCAAATGTCATAAGGGCAAAGTAACTCACTGATCCACAATGGTGTGAGTAGAGGATCACACCACATGGCATGCACAAGTGTAGGCTACACGCTTCACACATTGAATTTATGTTGGGATAGTAGACATGGATGGTCTTAATGCACTGATTCGTACATGTAAGTTAAAGAGAGCTAGAGTATATTACAGTTTATAGCACACATCACTGCTCTACACAGAGATGACTGTGTGTGTGTAACATACCCACAGCTGCCAGTGTGTCACATATAGCCTACATGCTTTGTACTGTTTGTTATTGTGCTGTTACCTGTTTAAATACTGACCAACTGAAGAGACTGCAGATGAAAATTAGCTATAAGCTAACTCTGGTACAGTACATCAAATGGTAACATTTATGTTTAACACTGTGCATGGTCCCACTAAACAAATGACTGCTTTTACTGTCACCGGTTCAATACTGAATGTACGTATCATATAGATAGAACCAAATAAAAGAGCATGGTAAAGCCCATGATGTCACTTCACATCTGTCTGCTGCTGTCATTCATTTGAGAATAGTTGTAGAGAAGGACCAAGCTTGTTTAGTGTGGGCATAATACCCAGGAGGTAAGAATAACCCCCACCGCGTGCGACGTACTGTATGCCTGTGTGACAGTGTGATTCACACAGCCAGTGGGAAGCGCTGCTTCATCAGAGGCTTTCCCTTTCATGTGTATCATGCATTTTCATTGAAGGTTAGCTTTGCTTACTTTGCTTAAAGCTGCAGTTGGTAAGTCTTATAAAAGTAACTTTTTGTCATATTTGCTAAGACTGTCACTATGTAAAGACAGCATTACATGAAACTAGTAACCAGGCTCATTTAGCCCCACCTACTGCTCCTACTGCAAATTGGCAAATTGCCAGAATCCACCGTGACCGGAAAAAGAAGAACCAATCAGATCCAGGATGGTGTCTGATGGAGTGTCTGACAGCTGTCAATCAATGCTCACGCACACAGCCCCCTCCCCCTTCCTCCTCAGCTCGGGAGAGCGGCTTCAGGAGCGTAGAGAAAGTAATGGCGCAGCAACAACTATCAGCGAGGACAAAACTACCGATACCTCCGTTACCAACAACAGCATACACGGTCGCGTGCCGTCTCGCGCACGTCAGCCTCCTCTGGGGGAGGGACTTTGGAGGCAGGGCAGGAGTGCAGCAGAGAGGGAGGGGGAGGGATCTGAAAGTTGTACTTATTCAAATTTAATGCTAAGTCCTTATAAAAATATAATGTGACCACTTCCGGTCTGGCTGGTTAAGGGATGGCAGCATAGAGCAGCAGGCTCCTGACAGTAAAAATTAAATATAGCCCGACACAACTCGAAATCTCTCGTAGAAGTGCAAGTGCAAACGTAGATGATACGGGCCAAAGTTTATGCCCAGAAAAGTTAAGAAAAGTGTTGCACAAAGGAAGGAACACGACAACATGGAAGAAGATCAACTATCGCAAGCTAGTGACAACATGCTAGCGGACATGCAACCGACTGACTTGGAGCAGAGCCATGATGCTAACCTTGAAATTATCCTGAAACAGCTACGAGAGTTCAGAAAGGACTCCAGCCAGAAACTAAATGACATTCGGGAAGACATTAATAAGATCTACACAAGAGTGTAAGAAGCGGAGGAGCGTATAAACACAGTCGAGACCAGAATCCAGTCCTCGGAGGAGGTATTAGCTGAGTTGGTGAAGCTTCAGATTGTTGGAGTCTGAGCTATTTCTACTTGCTAAATCCTACACTTAGTCCGTGAGCCAGAGGGGTTGGTCGTTACCGAAAAAGTGGCAAAGGTTACCATACCTTTTCTGAAAGCCTGGAATCTCAGCTTTTCAATGATGTATGATGGCCATCTGACAAGAGTAGCTGTTTTGAGTTATCACACATAATGTAAACTAAGGTTGAGAAAAATAATGCGTATAAATCAAGCAGAACACTGACAGCTGAAAATCTATATTGGACATATTGGAATATTTTATTTTGTTATGATGTTTGGTATCATTTTAAAGGGGAGACTCTGAACTTCCATTTAAATCCTTTTGTGAACATTTTGGATAAGTACAGCCAACCCTGGAGCTCTTCAAACTTTTAATCACACACATTTTCCTGCCATAAGTCATCTTTTGTCTTTTAATCCTGTGGCACCAGGGAGCATCAGAGAAACAAAATCCAAACACTGAAATACTGGCATGACCCTAATGATTCAGAAAATGTATCATTTACCCATATTATCTGATTTGGAGGGGGTGATTTTTAGTGTTATATCAGACATGGCGTTTGAGAAAATAATGCCTATAAATTAAGCAGAACACTGACATAGCTGAAAATCTAAAAAACGGTATAACAAATAACAAATGAGACATGGATTCCTATGTTTTAAGGTGTGGTAAACCCAATTATGACATTGCCATTACTGTAAAAGGTCAAGGTCATGACTTTTAGGCATGGTCAATGACATTTTATGACATTTTGGCACAGATTGCATCATTCAAGGCCACGACACTAATCAAACTCCTCGTCGGAATCCTCATCAGAGGAATAGGATTGTTTCTCATCAGCAAAGTCATCCTTCTGGTTTTTGCACTGTCTTGCATGGCATAGGTCAGTGTAGGCCAAGTTGTTGGCAACACACTGACATGATGGAGTGACACAGTCCCTCTTGCATGAGCAGGACAGAAACTCAAGTACTGCTTGTGGACCAATGGAGATATTGAACCAGTCTATGGAGAGCTGCAAGTCACCATCTTGGTCCACTCTCGACCACCCATGCTCAACTGGGGAAGGAACTTCAGGGTTGTTCTCGAGGCATCTTCTCCAGATAGCACCTTGATAGTTAGCTCTGAGACAGTGCTTCCTGAGAGAATCTGAGCATGGAGGTAACTGCCAGGATTCTACGCCTTTCTTTGCACAAAAAAGTGCATACCTCATTTCATTGATGTTGGTGATTCTGGACTTGGAGCTGTACATTTGACATGTGAACTCCTGTTAGACTGCATACAACTCAGGTGTCATTGTCCAGTCTGCCCCAACCTTCTGAAAGGTCTCACAGAAGTTTTCATTCTTCTGAAGAAGTTTTAGGGCTGACACTTTACCACGACCTGCAAATGCACTTACAGTGTCGCAGCCTGTGTATGCGTGTAAACCAGGCAAAGCCTGACACAACTGTGAACCCAGACCACGAGCGAGTTGTGAGATGTTTACGTAACTGGTGTGATTCTTTGTCCCTGTCTTCAGGAACAGGTCACATGTGAGTGCGTCACTGGTAGCCAGGCTTATCACCAAGACATCAGTGTCATCAGACACAAGGATGACAGATTTGTGACCAGTCCTTGAAGCATGGCAAGCATGGAGTAGCATACGGGGGTCAGCCTCTTCCTGAGTGGACGACAAGTCTGCTACCTTGTGCACTCCCTGTTGGGTCAGCTTGTAACACTGATCTTTGGTTGTAGTGTACAGAACCTTTTCACAGACTGTTCTTTGCCCCACTCTTTGAGCAAGAAGGTAGCAAGATTTGTTTTGTTGTTGTTGCTTTGTAGGAATTTCTTCCATTGCTGAACTCTGTGCCCTGCAGTGATCTGTCTGACCTCTGTGCCTGAGTCTGCACCTCTGGCCACTCTCTCCATGTGTTTGATA